>NC_061122.1:82587582-82887582 GCF_002878395.1 Capsicum annuum
TTTTAATATTTTGTCAGGACAATCTCAAGATACTACAATCAATAGAAATATAACGGAACAACAAGCTTATTCAACCTCGTGAAACAAGTTACATCGATGAAAAAATGAAATATGCAATTAGCAAAAGTAACATAGGTAAGTCTTCCTTTATGCATATGAAAATAACAATACATTCAACGAACATTGGAAATGAAAAAAATTCGGGCTTCACTATTTTTTATTTCAAGTAGTGAAAAATTGAAGCAAAACACAGTGCAAAATATTTCTGAGTAATGTAAATTTTTGAGAAATATGAATTTTTTGAGCCATGTGAATATGAGTGTTATTGGGGTGGGGAAGAGGAGTGAGGGTGGGGTCATAAGTCACATTTGTCATTTTCTAGAAAATGACTTCCCTTGGCCCATGAGGGAAGTCATTTTCCCTCAAATTGAGAAAAATGAGTTGTTTTGGAAAATGTTTTCCAAATATTTTATTGCAACCAAACAAGGGAAAATAGGAAAACATTTTCCATCATACCAAACACACCCTTAAAAGACGTAAAGGTCATGAAATAAGATTGCCAACTTTTGTAGGCTGAAATGGCACTAAGTCTGAATACTTAGTTAATATATTCTAAGTCTGGGACCCCTAGCAATCTTAAAGGACTGATTAAGCTAGAAATATTTTTTTGGGGTCTTACATTATCTCTCCCTTGGAAATATTCATCCTCGAATGAGACTGACTAAGCTGATAATACTGGTAGATTAAACTTACTGACTGGACATGAACATCTGAAACATGATTTCATGGCTGAAGTTACTGATAGACTTAATTATCACCCTGAACATGCATAAGTACATAACTGAACATGATTCATGAATGCATGACTGGGATTAGTGATAAGCTGAGTTTATATATTGATCATGCATATCTGATGCATGGGTACATGGATGAACTGAGATATGAGTGTATGACTGTATATGCAATGGTAACTGATACCAAGCTTGTAATGGAAATCTGAACATGAGACTGAATAAGTTTAAGGAAAAACTATTACTTAAACTGAAAAATAATAGCGAACCTAAGATTATTTTAGGAGTATGCATGAATAGGAACATGAGAACATGATTGAAACTGGAACATGATACATGAACTGAATATCATGAACTGAATTGAGCCCCCTTGAATACGTGGATTTTGGCTGAGATTGGAACTTGAGGGTAAGCTTATAAGTACCCACTATTCCAAACTGGATTCATTACATGAAGAGAATAGGAGGTTTAGGACATAAAAGCTCGAGGTTATAGTGTATCTCTCTCTTGGGACTTTACGTCCCCTGAAGAATACTAACTTGGCTAAGATACTGAGGAAAATTGGGGTAATGCACAGGCACCTATGAACTGAATTATGACTGAATATCTAGGGCCTAAAACTGAGACATAATACATGAACTGAGCTGAACACACAACTACCTGGTTGGTCTATCTTAGAATAGTTACATTTATGAGATTTTGGATAGTGCGACTAGATAGAAAGATGGAAAACCACACCATACAAATTTATCCGTCTGACTGCTAAACTAAATTATTGGCTTTACGGTCTAACTCATACTGAAAACTTATTCTCGACTGGAGCTTTTCTCTGACACTCTTTTTATTGAGTTGCTAGTAACATTAGGGAGCAAGAAATTCTTGGCATTGTTTGTATAAGACATTACAACATGACTAGAATTCTGTAATATGAGCTGAGGCCTGCGAATCATTAGCTAAGATAGAGTGACTAAGACTTATGCACTGTAACTACAAATTTTCAAGCTTATATATATCCCTTTAATACTCTCTCAAGTATACTCTCCACCTTAGTACGACACTTCACTTGGTACGACTGAAAAAAATATTTGCATGGGAGCTGCGCACGAATACATAAGCATACTAACTTATCTGATTAACTAAATGACTGATAGCTGAATACTGGGTCTGCAAGAATAACCTATACTTAGTCTGAATAACTGGACTAAAACTGTAGAGTATCATGTATATGAGATAAGGACTAACTGGTAATATGAGATAGCTGAGTATGAATTCATTAAAGTTGTATTATTTGAGATTGCAAGACCAAACGTGTGACATGGTTCTAAAATATTCTGTAAACTGAGGTACTGAAATACTAATAACTGTGTAACTGATAACTATACGCCATGGTCAAGCAAACCTGAAACTGAACTGAGTTTCTGATCTAATTACTGGACTGAGACTGAGCTGAAAGACGGTTGTGCTGACTTCATAGACCAGCCTTAGGAAATTCTCGAACTCACTCTCCATATCCAAAACACACATTACTATCGGCTCTACACATACCCTTATGATTCTTACCACATTCTTTGCAAAGTGGATTAGTACGAACATCGCTTGCACTACTCTGGGTTTTGGAGCCTGGTACCCTATCATAACTATCATTCTTGAACCTTAGTACTGGTGTGCTAGCTAAAGATGGAATTAGGGCTAAGAACTTCTGACTACACCGAGAAGGTTTTCCACCCTCTGACCTTGGCTACGCAAAACTAAAGCTACCCGTTCTGGCTCTCTTATTTTCTCTCTCTTTCTTCATAAGTTTTTGTTTCTCAATCTATTGAGCATGGACCGTAAACCTAGATATGTCCATCTCCCTAATCAATATCGCATTCTTGCACACTTTAACCACTCTACCCAATACCCCAAAAACAAACTTGTTTATTCTGGATCTATTGTCTGCTACTACATGGGGAGCATACCTAGCTAATTGAGTAAACTTAAGGGAATACTATTTCACACTCATACTGTCGACTTCTTTTATCTCTAAGGGGAAGAATATATCTAAGAAGGCTATAGCAAACTCTTCCCATTCAATGAGCCCTGCATTTACACCCCTGTCTACCTTCTACTACTTAAACCATATATGGGCTATATCCTGTAGTTGATAGATGGCTAACTCAGCACTCTTACTGAAAGTCACTCCCATGATATCTGTGACTTTCTAAACCTGATTGAGGAACTCCTGTGGATCCTCTCCAAACTTAGAACCTGAGAATAAGGGAGAATTTATTTGGGTGAAGTCTCAAATCCTGGCAGCGATAGTATTGGACACCGTTCATTTTGAGCTGCGACTAAATTGGCTAGAGTAGTGAATACAGCCTTAAATTCTATATGAGAGACGTGCTCATCCAGGGGATCTACCTAAATGAGCTGAGGTGCTGACTGATTTTCAATCCTTCTTTCGTTAGTCCTTTTGGGAGGCATGTTCTGTAAGCAAAATAATGGAGCAGATTAGACTGAGAGTTTTACTGAAGCTCATGCTCACTCGCACGATATGAATACTAAAAAAAGGGAAACTATTTTTAAAACACCTCATAGCTGGTAACACACCCATGCACAAGACTTTACTAGATGCGGCTTTTAGACTTTCTAGGACACTGTTGAACCTTAGGTTTTGATACCAAGTTTGTAATGCCCGAGTCTGTACCCTAAATGCTACACGATGCTTAAATCTTAAAGGACCACAAGCTAACCCATGACTTGTACCTGCTGCAATAACTGAATAATAATACTGTAATATGTGGAAAGTAGGCAAAAAACATGCCATAACGTTCAATACTGAAATAAAATAGAATACGGTATAGTGATACCAAAACTGAAATATCAATACTGAAAACTGAACAACTGTCTGAAAATACTCTAGTCTGGAAAGCCTCTAAAATGTTTGAACTGTAGAGTTGATGGGACAAGTCAGAAAATAAAATTGAAATACTGAAAACAACCATGTCCTCGAACTATGAGGACTTACCACTACGCTACTGCTAAAAAACTGAACTGCTAAGGGTGTTCTGGAGCCCGTGCATTTGAACCTATGATATAAGACATCATAGCGCAAAAGAAAAACATGTGTCAATACTTTGAATATACTGGTATGCTCAGTGAGGTGGGATAAAATACATAGGTTCATATGTATGAACAATAATAACTGAATAACATGAGTATGACTGAATAAGAATACATGCACGAATACATATATTGAAACTGAGATTGTTATAATACTAAATTTGAATACTGATTAACGCTTATCTAAGTATGTAGCTACTGAATTACTAATAAATGAATGACTTTATCTGACAGTCCTAATTCTGTGAAACTATACTGAGTTTCGTGCTGAGCTGAGTGACTATATCTGATAGTCCTGAATTTGTAGAATTGAACTAATTTCTATTTTGAAACTAAGACTGAAACTGAGACTTTAGGACACAATCATCTAACCAACATACCCCTCTCTGAACAGATTGAGGTCTAACCTATAACTACAGTTAGAAGGGTATCATACCATGCCACGGGTAGAGACAAGCTGTGAGTTAACCCTCTCTGACAAAAAGCTCTTCCGTCAACCCTCGCTGGTAGGAAAACTCAAATGAGATGTATCAACCCTCAAATATCTGGTAGGAAGATATCTCAACCTAAGCTGGCTACGAGTTCTGTAACACAGGAATTGCTACTAAGGGTCAAACCCTTTATAAACAGGAATGCCCCCATCCCTGGGTTCGCTCGGTGCTGAATCCTACTCCCAATTGAACGGACACTGAACTGATCTCTATTCTGTACTAGATTGGACTAAATTATTACTGACATTACTGTTTGACTGAACTGAACTGAGTTCACTGATTTTCATGGATTAATGAAATACTACTGAATTACGAACACTACTGAGATGTCCTGGGTTTTTATACCTGGATGAGTTCTACTGATCGAGTCACTACTGAGATTATTTCGTAATTGAAACTGGCTCTAAGTAAATATCTAAATTGTCATATATTAAATACCCCCAGGACTTGATAGCATGAAAATAAAGCATCACATGATCTTGCTTAGCATAAGCATGCACATTAAATTCATAACGCATCTATAAATACATCTTACCAAACTCTTGCATAGTATAACTTGCAAATAAGCTAGCATGACATGATTTCTTTTTCTTATTAGTTCACATGAACAATTCATCAAGCACTTGGTGAGCATACATATGCACATAACACTAAACAACAAGTAGGCATCATAATTCAAATCCCCATTGGAAATTTCAATGGTTTTACATGGATCCTCATGATATTACATACATATCAATTAACCTCACATGAAGAGTATTATAAAACATGGATTAGAATCCCATTTAATCATTATGAACATGAACACATAATCAAACTCAACATGGAATTCATGTAATCCATAAACTTGAAGTTTAAAAATAGTTTCTTGGACTCCAAGGGTGGAAGGGATCCTTGGATGAACACTTCACATACCTTAGTTGATGAATTTCTAAAAGTTAATGGTGAGGTCTTGAGTTCTTAATTTGAAATTTGAACACCTAGGGTTCTTGTTCTTTAGAAATTTGTGAAAGAATGAATATAATTGCTCCCCAAAGGGTTTAATTTCATATTTTGGGGGCTGAAGGGTGTGGGAAAAAGACCTTATTAACCCTGAGGACACGGCCTTTTAATGTTTGTAAACTGTATTACCAACGCGTAGGTCGCTGCATATAGGCATCGACACGATAGCCAACGCACCGTGTCAATTCCGGGTAGGTTTACTGGAATTTGAATTGAAGTTGGGGAAAAACTATCTTAGCGACGCGATGGTTGACGCGATGCGTTAAGATCGCATTGACCCACTATTTTGGGCACTCAAACTTGATCTAAATGGGGTCTGAAAAATCTGAAACTTATCCAAGAACCTCTATTGATATTCTTGATGATGAATTAACTCAAATATCAATATTTAAAGGACTTAAAGGTCATGAAATAAGACTGCCAACTTTTGAAGGCTAAAATGGCACTAAGTCTGAATACTTAATTAATATATTCTAAGTTTGGGACCCCTAACAAGCTTAAAGGACTGATTTAAGCTAGAAATTTTTTTGTGGGGTCTTACAACTTACCCATTGTAGTTCCACAAAACCTCTAACCAAAAGTAAAACAATATCTGGTTAGGACATGGCCCCAACCATAGCCAACATCAATGTCTATGAAATAACCAGAGTATGTAAAGACATCCATGACCTGCCTAAATATGGAAGCTCACCATTTTAATCCAACAGTTGATTTTGAATCCAATCACTAAGTAGAAGGAGTTGAACAGTCGGTTCCTATATCACGTGGAGCTGTAGCCACCCAAACATAGGTTAGCGGGTGAACGCTAGCATGCACTCAAGATAAGGATAAAATAATTCCAACCTTTAAAACCAAGTAAACCAACCATATACATTCACAACCATACATATATACATACATATATATAACCATGCTGGGAAAAGGAATTGAGTTTATCATTTCTATAAAACCATTAACCCAGGTATGTGTAGCTTAACTGTCCTTGAACCACCCACAGACTATATGGGTCTAGTGTAACCCTCTGAATGGGCCCAATTTATGTAGTCGCACGAACCAAATATACCATAGGAGTAGGGGATTCTCACGTACCA
The DNA here is from genome assembly GCF_002878395.1 of Capsicum annuum. Taxonomy (NCBI): domain Eukaryota; kingdom Viridiplantae; phylum Streptophyta; class Magnoliopsida; order Solanales; family Solanaceae; genus Capsicum; species Capsicum annuum. Next base: position 82,594,060 of record NC_061122.1, read on the forward strand.
TTCGCTCTCCATGATACATATGTATGAGTGTACTTTAGGGATTCCTATATACCCTATAAGTATCATATATGGTCTCCATGACCAATCCTCATGTCTGAAAAAAATAGTTTCCAGTGTCCGTCCATTAGACTCACACCTTCACGATTAGATATTACACCCCGCCATTATTTCCCAATTAAAACCATTACCATATAACTAAACCATCATTCTATTTATTATTAACTAAGTCTATAAGTAGTGGTATCACCATACCAACTATAGCTTGCAAGCAATGTCCTTAGCAATCCTTTTTAATAAGAAGGGATTCCCATGTACCATAAATTACATTATTAAGTTGACTTAGGGGAATCCCATGTACCCTACAAGATGTTTGTTATTAAGTTTGCTTGGGGTATTTCCTTATACCCAACAAGGATTTCAACTAGACCAACCATAACTACCAAGACCTTACTATTTAACCATTCCAAACCATTTAAACCATCTATACCATTTAGAGTTCCATTACCAAGTTATAACATGCATAGTTCAATGAAAGTCCAATAATTTAAACAAAAACATTCTCATAGGCATTTTATCAAACATGTTGGGTGCATAGTATTTTCAAAGTCAAAACCAAGTACCAATTAACCATTCCAATGCAAATAAATGTTTAAACTACCATTATAACATGAAAATCATAAGTAAAAGACATGGGCAAACCATAACCAACCATTGTAACAAAAACCCCAATATGTATTTGAAAACCCAAAATCATATAACATTTATGCCATGAAAAAAATTCATAAAACATGCCTTTAGTTGGAACTAACAATGATGGAGGAGTAACATGCCTAAGATTAAGAAGATAACGAAGAGAAATCACCATTCTAAGTCCCAAATTGATCTTATTAATGAAACTACAGCCTTTCTTGACCCAAGAGCCTTGAGAGAATTTGAGAGTAACTTCTTAATACTCTCAACTTCCTCAAGGTAAAGAACACTTAGGGTTTCCAAGAGGTTGATCAATTAGGGCTTTTTAGGGTGAGTTCTCTTTGTATATCTTACAATTTCAGGTATGTAACTCTTCCCTTGTTGCTAATTTGTTAAAATGCATATGTATTAAAGCATTGTTCAAATGGTATTTATTTGGTTCCGAAAACAAGGGTTGTGGGTCTTAAACGCTTATTGTTGAACAATATTTTCCATGGTTTATTTATAATTTTTTGTGCTTTAAATATGGTTTTGAACATGCGGGTGCATGAGTATGGTGAATGAATTAGGGATTGTGATTTTTCCTAAACTTGTGACTTTTGAAGTGGTTATGACCTAAACTCTAATTATGATATTGATTTTGTTATAAGGAATATGGGAATTGAACTATTCTTAAACTATTGCATCATGATATTAAATTAAACCTTATAAGATTATGTTTTCACAAGTTATGGCCTAATTGGACCAAAAGGGTTGTGAATTCCCCAAGTGATGTAATTGTTTGGGCATGTTGTCATTACTTTGCAAGTGTAGTTGGTATGACGATACCAACAATATATGCCTTAATGTGAAATATGGTTTAGTGAATAGGAATGTGTGATAAATGTCTTTAATTGGGCTTTAAAATAGGGTTTTGTAGCTGAGTTGTGAAAGTGGAGGTCCAAGTGACCAATACTGGAAACTGTGCTAGCCAGTGCAGGGTCATTATAGATTTAAGGTTTAAGACCCCTTACTTAACCAGGTGGTTTGAGTCCATCTTATTGTTAGTATTATGATTGGAGGGTTCGAGTCCCCAAACTCATATTTTATGACCGGGTGCTTAAGTCACGTTAGTATATGATTGGAGGGTTCGAGTCCCTTGTGCATATATATGAGATTATTCTCCAGTTCGTGAGGCTACATGCACTGAGGCCCGATCAATGGGTGAAAGTTGGGCCCATATATCCCATGGGTACTATTATATGATAGTTGAGCTACACAATCCAGGGTAAAGTTTTAAAGTGCATGTTAAGCCCCGTTCCTTATACCGACATGTTATAAGTATATGTATATTCATTGGATTTGAATGATTTGAAACTGAAGATCATGGTATTATTTTATCTTTATCCCTGAGTTACCTTCTAGTGTCCACCCTGCTAACCGTCTTCAGATGTTGTATTCCCATGCAATGCAGGATTTGACCATACCTCTACTTCTCCTGCTTAATGATTGTGGATTGATCAAGAGTCGACTTGAAGTGGTAAGCTTTCATGCTTTGTGAGGCTCTATTTTAGGATTATGTTTTTCTTTTGAGTTATGGACTATTGGATACTGTTTTTGGCTATAGTTGGGAGCATGTCCTGACACTTTATTGATAATTAATTTGGTTGAGGCTTTGTAGGACTACTATGGACTTAGGATGATTTGGTTATTGGTTTGGTTTGGTTGTACACATACCATAATGTCTTTAATTTTAAGTTCTCTTATCTTGTTATATGTTTGGAATTCATCTGACATGGGTGTAAGTTAGTCGATGGTTCGGTGTTAAGGGTGGTCTCCAATTTTTATTGGACTTGAAATGCCCATCATGACCGGGCCCTAATTCAGGTCGTGTCATGGGGCACATTCTGATGCCCCACTTATTGAGACATCATAATTTAGTTCCTTGTGCCCCAGGTATGTCTTCATTCCTTTATTTTACATTAAAGTTATACACTGGAGGCAGTGCATAGTCTTTAGTTGGGGGTGAGGGTGTACCATAATAGTCTTTTTCTTGCCATGTTTTTTTTCCTGTCGATTATGCTATCATAGTAGAATTGTCATATTTAGGTCGTATTGTGTCATTTAGAGCATTGAATAAGCTTCCCATCGATACCAATTTCTTTGAAATCCGAATTTGGACGAGGGATTTATAGTTGTTTTACTCAGCGATATCGGATTGCCCAGGTCTGACGATTGACCTGGCGGACCGTCAGGTCCTTGGTGGACCGTCAAGTGCCCCATCAAGCCAAGGCAGTAACTTCTTTTTTAGGCCATCATGCGGCGGCCAAGTTGGTAGACCATCAAAAAATTGACGGACTGTCAAGGGGTCCGTCAGGTCGAGACAGAATATCTCATTTCTGGCCCTCAGTGACGGACAACTTGGTGGTCCGTCAATTTCCTGACGAACCATCACTTCAATCGTCACGTCGAGGCAGAACATTCCAGTTTTGGCACTCAAGTAACGGACGATCTGGTGGACCATCAGAAGACTTGATGGACCATCAGGTCGACAGTCATAGGCCGCAATCAACGAATTTCAGCTTTTTCAAAAGGGTATTTAGGTCATTTCCGCCCTATATGGTTTTATATATATATCCTAGTAGAGAATAGCAATTCATTTTTCTCCTTCCTCTTCCAAGAAACATCTAGAAATTAGGGTTTATTCCAAAATCCAAAAAACTCAATCTTCTTCCAAGAAATTCAAGGATCTTCCTTGGATTTCTCCAAGTTGTTCGAGAATTAAGTTCCCCAAGTCAAGAGCATCAAGAATCTTGGTCTAAAAGTGTGAGAAAGACGTTCCAAACAAGTTTCTACATCTCTAAAATTATAATCTAAGGTATGTGGGGTTTGAACAAGAGCACTCCTTTTGTTCTTGTGCCTAAAGATTTACTTTCTATTATTGATTTACATGACTTTGCAAGTAGGTTTACATCCAATTTCTTTATTTATGATTTATGAGATTTGAGTTGAATAATTTTAATATTTATGATTATTTCACCATCATATTTCTTAAATTGAGAATTTATTCCATGAGTTGTATATTGTCATTATGTATTGATGATTTCTAAGCGATTTAAGACAAGTGTCATGAGTTATACCTTTCCATGAGAAATTTGACTATTGAATATATATCGATATTTGAGATTGAAAGTCAAGAATGAGTCCTATGATGTTTCCTTGAAACTTTGATATTTGAAAATGATTCAAAAAGCAAATGTACTTGATGTTGAGAAGGATTGTGTTGAGTTGAGTCGGGTTAGGAATCCACAAGATGTTTATGATTTATAGATGAGATATATATTTATTTTTTGGTCTTTAAAATAGACCCATGAGTTGATATTGATTAAGGTGGATTTTCTAACGCGTTCTGAGCTAAGTCTGGGAGGAGTATTTAGCACCGAGCGGGAAATATGGTATTTCCCCAAAACTACGTTCCACCGTAGGATTGATGTTTATAATTATGGGCCAGAGGACGAGTATGGGATTTTGATAACGAGATTGAGGTTGTACTTCCTGGCAAGAGTACAACACCCCTGCCAATGTGGGGTTCTCTCCTTAAGAGGGCAAAATGTTGGACTCCATGCGACTCACATGGTGTAGTTATGTCGGTTATAAGAAACTCTCACGTCTATAATGATCTAAGTACCATGAGTTACCGAGTCACTCTAAGTCATGAGTCGAAGGGTTTGAGTTGAGTTAAATGATTTATGAGATTTATGAAGCATATGTTATTACTGATGACTTATGGAAATAATGTTTTAGATAATTCAAGCGAAGAGAGTTATTATTGTCAGCATGCATGATTTTCTTATACATTTATGATATTATTTAAAATGTTGCATCCACCCCCATATACTCAGTACATTCCCAAGTACTAACTCACATACTCTTTTGTATTCTATATTTCCTCATGATATAGGTTCAAGTGCTTAGTCTCAGCAGCGATAGTGATCTTTGAGTACCTTCATCTATATTTCTGCGGTTGGGGAGTCCTTATGGTTTGAGGACCTGTGTCTCCAATTTTGTCATGGTAATAGATGATTGTTTACTTTCAGTTCAGTACGAGTCAGTTAGGGATCTGTCCTAATGACTCCTCAATCCTATGTAGTAGAGGCTTTGTCAGACTAGTGTGCCACATGTACAGAGATTTCAATATTTTATTTGTACAGAACCGTATTACTTCTTATCTCAGTATGTTCATGTCATGATTATTCTTCCCTACTTTATGATGATTCATGTCGTAGAGAGTTCTGAAAGTGATAACAGGCTTAGAGGGTTATCTTGAGGCCACATGTGGCCTTGATCACCATGTGACATCTCGGGATAGGTTCTTGGGGTATTACATTAGTCCTTCAGAACACCAGTGAAACCCTTAGTACTAGAACTCTTCCAACTAGGGTTACAGGGTGTACCATGATTATGCTTAGATTTGGGTATGTCGGTTATTGTTAGCTCCCACAATCCTCAGTTTATTTTTAGTTTATGTTCAGTTCAGGTTTGTTGGACCAATTATTCAGTTATCCAGTATTAATTTTTATCCAACACATGTTTATACTTAGTTTTGTATTCAGTTTACATGTTTATGCATTCATGTTTAATTTATGTTATCTAGTTTCCCATGTCACATGCTCAGTACATTCAAAGTACTGATCTCATACTTTTTTGCGTTACATTGTCTCATAATATAGGTTCGGACCTCAATACCCAGACCACACTTAGCACGTTCCTAAGCCACATTCAACAACAGCTTTTGGTGAATCCTCATCATTCGAGGACTAGATTTTCTTATCAGTTTATTTCAGTTTTAGTCAGTTGGATTTAGTTAGGGACTTGTCCCAACAACTCATAAGTAGAAACTTTCAGACGAATGTTTAGATTTTTAGCATGATTGGTTGTTAGACAGTTCTTTGTTTTATTTTCAATTTTATTAGGTATTCAGTTTTACCTTATTATGATTTCCACCGGTTATTTCAGTTAGCTTCCGCCTAGTGTTTTGTTTATTTATCCATTATTCTAATACACGTCAAGCCATGGGTTAGCTTGGGGTCACTTGTGAACTTAGGTACCGTGTTACGACTAGGGGCAGTCTCGGGCCATGACAATGGCTGATAAAGAGATTGGTGACTGCAAGAGGGGGAGAAAATAGACTTTAAAAAAAATTTAGCCAATAAGCCATCACAGAATTTATTTTTTCAACTGTTAAGTTTGATTCCTCTGAATTTTGAATAGACATAGTTTCACAATAGCTTTTTAATTGTCTTTTTTTCCTCCTACTTCATACTTGCTAATTATAGAAAGCAACCTACCTTGCTTGGAACCTTTTTCTACTGGAAATAAATCCATCTTTAGTACAAAACTGTAAGCTAGCATTCAGTAGCTTGCATCACTCAGGAGCGTTCTGCTCTAACCTTGTTTTTTTCATGTGAAGTCAAAATAATGTTATTGGAGCTTCTCTGTATTTTCCTTGGCTTTCGCTTTTTGAAGATAAAATATTTCCTTCTTTGAGTCTTTTCATTGACTAGTGAGCATAGAGGGATCAGTATCACTTTCTTGGGATAGAGATAGAAAAAGGGTAGTGAGAATACCCCATTCTCTGTTGATTATTTGATGAAAAACTGCTCAGTAATGATAAAGAGATATCATTTGAGATTAAATTTCTATAGAGGTTATGTTTGATGTTCGCTATTGTTTACTTTGAATTTGCAAATGACTTCAATCCTGAAAAAGAGAATCCTCTTTCAAGTCGAGTTGTCACACTTTAGTTAAGAACTTAAGAACTACTAAGTGTTACAAATCACGGAGTAGGTATTGATCTTTGGAATGCAAATTACCTCTTGGCTGAAATATTTGCAGGCAGGCTTAACTTTGAAAAAAATTCTAGTAATACTTGGTGAAAATTAATTAAATAAACCATTTATAAGCTAATAACTATCGATATCTTATCAGTTATCACTTAATTCAACTTGTTCTTGAGGGTTTTCATGATACTATAACTGTTAACAAATTCTCTAGGTGGAGTGATTGCACAAGATCTTGGAGCTCTATAGTATGTGGTATACCTACAGATGATTATAGGTATAACAAGGAGAAAGCTTTCATGCACTTCCCTATATCTTCTTGGAGGCTCCTATACACTCTTCTTTATCTACTTCTGTACTTATTGTACATAAAAATATCTCACCTTGTATATAATGTACATTTCTCTTCACGCTATTACCACTTGTTTAGATCAGGTGAAGTCGTCATTTTTCCTTTTATCTTTTTTTTTTTGTTTTCAAAAGAACTATGAAAAGATTAATGTCATGTTCTATGTATGTTAGTAATATTATTTTGGCTAAGTATTGTTAACTATTTTAGCTTTGTTATTCATACAATCTAAATATAACTATGAAAACTCTGCATCAAAATATAATATATTCTGCCTGTTCTAAGTACGGGTCATTACCTATCTAGTATCAATACAAATGGGAGAAGAAACATATATATATAGGGAATAAGTACTTGGCAACTACGTTTTCGTACTTAGGCATTAAGTAGCCTTCTACAAAAACGGACATCCAATTACATAACAAAAACTGTTGTGAAATATAAAGTAAGAATAACAAAGAATAAATAAAGAGAAGATGAGAGGTTTCTTTATTTCTCTTGAGGGATGAGAAGCCATAAGATTCTTGAGAATACAATGAACAAAATCTCTCTATTTGTAGGGAAAAATTCTCTTAGTTTCTCTTTAAAAGATAGATACTTTATATCCTAATAGATATCAAATAGATCTTGATAGATCTTATCTATATCCTTGATAGACATTCACTATAATGTAAATACATTCATAACACTCTTCCTTCAATGTCTAATTGATAGATAATGTGCCTCGTTAAAAGCTTTCTAGTAAAAACCTAGTGGAAAAAAAGCTACTGAAGGAAAAAGAGTACACATCTCCAATAATACGCATTTTGGCTGTCTCATTAAAAAACTTACAAGAAAAACCTAGTGGGACAAAACCTTGAAATGGAAAAAGAGTACAATGTGTATTAGCTCCCCCTGATGAGAACATCAATGAACCTTTGCTTCTCGTTCTTGTACACCATCTTCTTGAAATTTGCAATTGAAAGAGACTTGGTGAATATATCAACCATATTATCACTTGAGTGAATCTGTTGCATGTTAATACCACCATTCTTTTGGAGCTCATATATATAGAAAAGTTTTGATGAAGTGTGCTTCGTTTTATCTCTTTGAGTCCTCCCTTAAGTTGTGTTGTGTATGTTGTATTATTCTCATAAAAATCATAGGTACTTTATCATATTTCAAACAACATTTTTTACAAATGAGATGTATCATGGACCATAACTATACATACTCTTGGCTTGCTTTATGATTAACTATTATCTCAGCATGGTTCGATGAAGTAGATAGATAGACTGCTTTCTATATCTCCAAGATATGACAGTATCCCCATATGTGAACACATTGCTTATTTGAGACCAATAGGTCAGATAAGTACCCAACATCAACAAAACCAACAAGATTGAGACTACAATATTTAGAATAAAATAAGCTCATATATTTGATCTCATTCTGATGCCTTCTAGTAGGAGCAGAACTATACCTTGTTAACAAATTGATCGAAAGGTTATATCGGTCAGAACTATACGTTGTTAACAAATTGATCGAAAGGTTATATCGGTCGTGTAGTAATTACAAGATACATTAGCACACCAATTGCACTAAGATATATAACCAATTAAATTCAGTATATTTCTCATTCCAGCAAATAATCTATTGATTTTGGAAACTCTCCAATAGTTTCAACAATATTCAGACTATCAATTTATCCCTTATAAGGATAATAAACAAGTTTCCCAGAAACTTTATATGCTTCAGGCATTTTGAATCTTTTAGAAATTTTCATATGGATTTTTTTCAAGTGACAATATTCAGCATATCATGTGCGACATCTTCAACTGTCTAGACTGCAAATCAAATAAGTTTTGCGCTTATCAAAATGCATCCTTTCATGTCACTTGATAAATATTTCTATGTCATCATGCTTAAATAAATGTAGAATTCAAATCCTTGTAATCTTTTACAATATTGCTCCAATATTGTATTAAAGATATTATTGATAATATATCATTTTACATCGATTCATACTGTGATATAACATTTTGAGATCTTATCACTTCATTATTTTCAAGTACCTGAACCTTTCATAAGGTTTCATGATGTGTTATGTCATGGGCTTTTCAAGAGCACATTGCCTTCTTATTATGACTATTTAAACTCTTTATCCTTTTCAAGGATTATTTCATTTAGAATCGATTGGTCCCCCATGCTTCATGCATGCATAGACTTTGTCCTTTAGGGATACAATATAGGAGAACTTGTAACTTAATATGAGATGCTTTCGACATTTGACTTGAATTGTCTTTTGAATGAGGATATGATGACAATTCCTAATATTTCATAACCTCTTATAATATCCCCTTATGTTAGGAAAACTAACATACATTCTCTATCTTCTTTGAGGAATCCATCTTTGTGCATTATGGTATATTCATTTATCGTATACTGCACATCAAAACTATTAGATGGACAACGTATGGTTCCTAAATTAGAAGCAACTTTAAGGGGAAATTAATCATAATTTTTTGGTTTGATGCATACAAGTACTTTTGTATATAGTATTTCATATTTCAAATCAACACATGAAGCGTTGTTCTGATTAGCAATAGTTTAACTATTTATCAAAGGCATTCAATTCTAAACCATCATCATCAAGATGAATTATCTTGATTACACAATCTGAAAATCATGCTCTTAACTCAATTTTATAAAGCAAACAACTTTATGAATGTCAAACTGCAGGTTGACAATGAATGTACATGTGATCATCTTATTGATGCATCTTTTCAACATATCACATGATAGATGAACGGGCTCTTATTCACCTTTTATAATTTTTAGATTTTGAGGGATCAAATCCCAATATTAGTTGGTCCAACCAACTTATCATGAGAACAATCAACATTAAAAGTTCATGAAGAATTTTTTAGTTCTTCAATATATGTATAATACTTACTATACACATTTTTGGGATATCGCAATCGTTCATGTCAATTTATGAACTTTTGTGTTAGTAAACTTCAAGTTTACCATGACATGTACCTTTTACTTTAGTAAATTTTAGATTTACTATTACATGAATAAATTTTAGATTTACTACTTTAGAAGTAGATTTCAAAATAACTCTTCTCAATTATTCAGCCTCTTCGGAGGTGAGTTGTATTACCATCACAATCAAGTGCACGTTTGTATTAATAAGCTTAACTAATTATTAGCACATTCACCACAAGAAATGGATTTGTGCTTATAACAATCGAAATTCTCATTTCCCATAAATAAAATATAATCGTGCTTTAGAAATATCAAATTATGATAACTTATAACCTCTCTCATGATATTGCTATTTCGAGAGCAAATCGAGGCATACATATAGTGTCGAGAATTTTTCTCTAACATATCTTAGAGAGTATATCGTATATTGATACAACATTCACTTCAAGAGTGGATCAATTTTTCTTTTTTCAGACTTATCATATATTGCTACCACATTCACTTCTAGGAACGAGCATAATCAATGGAACAAATTTCATGATTTTTCATCAAAATACATTATTTTGCCTTAGCCATCATAATATCATCAATATGATGCATTGACATTCAAACTCAACGTCTTATCCATATAAAGGCGTTTTAGGCATAAATTGATGGGGCTTGAATCCAACATCTTATAATCATGATGCATCAGGACTTTAACCCGATGTTTGATCTTTTTTATGCGATGAAACTAAAATTCACCATCTTATGCTCAATCAATAATATAATGGCCAAATGTATATTGAAAAGTCAATTATCCAATAATATAAAATATATAAGCTTCTAGCAAATTTGACCAAATACCTTCTAATGGTTAACAAATTAAACATGAAATATTATAAACAATTTGGTTGTTAAAGTGTAAAAGAAACTTAAAAATTAATTAAACACAATAACCACAATGACCGTATATACACTTTGGGCCATCCTTATCATGAATGGTATGTTACTGCTACATTCATATGTTTTGTAATTCAATATATACTTACCGGGGAATAGTCTAGATGATCATTATTCTCTTTCTTTAGCCTCATGATTTTCTCCACTGAACGATTTGTTGATTTTCTCAAAGAAGAGAAATAATTTCACTAAATTGGCTAGAGGCTCGTGCTGATAACGTATTATGAAATATAAAGTAAGAATAACAAAGAATAAATAGAGAGAAGATGAGAGGTTTCTTTATTTCTTTTGAGGGGTAAGAGATCATAATATTATTGAGAATACAATGAACAGAACCTCTCTATTTATAAGGGTAAAATACTATTAGTTTCTCTCTAAAAATAGATGCTTCATATGCTAATAATTAATCAAATAGATCTCATCTATATCTTAATGGACATTTACTAAATGTCATAACAAAAACAAATTTATTTGGCAGAATACATACGCAGGTCCCTCAAGTACGCACCATCTTTCACTTACGTACCTCAAGTGGTCATTAGTCCATTTTGGCACCTCAAGTGACCTTCAAGTGTTGCCACTTTGACACTTTTTACTGAGTTGACAAAGTGCGTGTGACACACGCATTGAAGGCGCGTTTAGGTGGTATTTTCATAATTTTTTAGTGACATTTTCGTAATTTTTATTTTTCTTCTCTTTTCTTCTTCTTGTTCTTTCTTCAATTCAGTAACTTACCACCATTTTTTTCCTTAACACATCCTTATGCTAAGATGGTCAAATCAAGAATCTTACTCTTTTATGAAAGAAGAAATCAAAAAACAAGAATGATTAAATCAAGAAATAAGAATGCTTAAGAAATAAAGCTAAATAAGTGAAGAAAAATTGAATTTAAACAAAATTAATAAAAAAATTAAAATCGAAGCATAAAAATCAAGAAAAATCAGTGAAGGAAAATTGAAAATCGAAGCAAAATTGATGAAAGAAATTAAAAAATAAAGCTAAATCCGTGAAGAAAAATTAAAATAAAATCAATTAAAATATTTAAAATTGACTGATGGGGTGGGTGGGGTAGGAGGGGCGGCGGGATGGGAGGACTGGTGGGGTAGGGTGGGTGGATTGATGGGGTGGATGAGGTGGGGGTGGAGGTGGTGGGTGAGTGGGTGGGATGTTTGAAGAAGAAGGTTGGTGGGGTGGGTGGGTTAAGGGGATGAGTATTTTTTATTTAAATTAATTATTTATAAATTATTTGAGTATTTTTTTATTTAAAATTAATTATTGGGAAAAGGGGGTGATTATTGATTTTTTTTTTTGGTTTTGCCAATTTATTTTGGAGCACTATCTAATTATAGGGTAATTTTATAACGGTAGATTTCACCGTTAGTCCCAAGGCTTTGAAATACAGACCATGAAGTCGGGTGTGATTACTGCATATACCCCTTCTTCTCCAACCACCGTCACACTCATCTCCGGCAATCTCCGTGCTAAAACGCCGATGTTTCCCTCTTCCTTCAGACTCAACTACGGCTATAAATTCTCCAGCTTCTCCCTCACAATTTGTTCGTCCAAATCATCATCATCATTATCCACCGTTGATTCTGCCGGTGCCGAAACAGAAAATCAAACATTAGATGGAGAAATTTCGTCGCCTGAGGTTAATGAATCGTTCAATGTTGAAATCGGAAGCCCTAAAATTCGACCAATTTTTGTCTCTCCCAAATTAAGCTTAAGTGACCAAGCTTTCTTTCTCTTGGCCTTCATTGCTAGCACGGTACTCTTAACTATCTTCTTTTGTTTCGTTAATATTTGCGATTAAAACAGTGATTACATTTTTTTTGTCATTTTTTTTCTGGAATTTGAATAGTATTGTGATTGCATTTTTAAAGTGTAAATACATTTTATGAGATTGGATGTTTGGTAAATGCAGACGTCGGTGGCTTTCACCAGTCTGGTAGTTGTAGCTGTACCGACACTGTCTGTGAGTTCTCTTCATCTCTTGCCTGGCAATTTCTTATTACTTTGATTTGAGCGTTCTTAGTTTTCTTCCCTTATATTGAGGTCGTATTGCAAGGGTGTTTGCTACTCTTTCTGTGTATGGCATTTATATGTATAAACTTTTGCGTGGAACTTACATAAGCCGGGCATCTCTGGTAGTAATTAGAAGCTAAGTGTGTGTTTGCGGTAGAAGGACTGGTTCTTATGCTACTATGAATATGATTTTAGGGATTCTGTGCGATTGTGTGGTGAAAATGCCTTGCCATGATATACTGTATAAATGTTATAATTGGATGCAATATAAAAAGTTATGTGCGATCCTTGTTTTGAGAAAAGAAAAACAGTTATGTGCAAACCTCCCTATGTTTGCTTCAGAAGCTATTGGTTTTGTTTCCTTTTGGCTTGAGTGAACAAATATTTTTCTGAGATGACAATGTTATTGAAGATTGCTCAAATTCGTTTAGTAGTTAGTTTAATGCTATGAGTCGTGGCTCCATTGAATGTACAGATACATTAAATTTTAAACTGAAAAGGGTCAAAAATGCCCATAATGTATTGAAAATGGTTTATGTTTTCCCTTCTTCAACCTAGTGGACTATAATTTCCCTCAACATTAATTTTCCGGTTAAAAATCACCCTCCTTCTACCTATTGGAACACATTTTCCCTTAACGTTAATTTTGGAGCCAAAATGCCTCGTCTTTTAATGGAGTTATGGGGATTTAATAAATCAGTTCCACCTATATAATTAACGTCTTTTAATGGAGTTATGGGGCTTTAATAAATCAGTTCCACCTATATAATTAAAGTCCTACTTATGTCATCGTATAATTCCATTAAAAGGAGTGTTACTTTTAACCGTAAAGGGAAATTGGGGTCCAATAGTGGAAGGAGGGGCATTTTTAACTCGAAATTAGCGTCAACGACAATTATGGTCCAATAGGAGAAAGGAGGGCTAATATTTGAACCATTTTCAATATGTTTGGGGCATTTTTGACCCTTTAAAAATGTCATAACATGTTAGAAGCCTTCCCATCCTTGTACATCTTAAAACAAAGATAGTTTAGCTTTCTCTTCTTTCACTTGCATAGTTTAGCTTTCTCTTCTTTCACTTGCATTCATTTAGGGTGTAAATAGTCTCTAGAAGGTTCAATAGTCCTTGAGAGATAACACTGTGCTATACAAGCTCCAAAAGTGTCATCATAAGATCCTATAGTTATTTAATTTGCTGGAATATGCTATATGTTGATTTTCTAATTTTAGTAAAAAAATGATAACGTATGAGTACACATATATTGTGGTCTACATCAATTAATTTATGAGTCGTCTTACTTGAGTAACCTCTAAGCATTACAATGAAGAGATTGAATGACAATGAAGAGTTTGTTTTATAAAGTGATTAGGCAGCTAATCAAGATCAAAACGGATGTCATTGTGTTACCCAAGGGTGTGGCGCAGTGATCAATGAAGTGGGAGGAGAATCATGCGGTTTTAGGTTCGTAATTCTTCCTCTCTGCCTAAGTATTAGTAGATAGAGTTATCCGGTGCTTGTGGTGGTGGGAGGTAGAAGGTACCCGGTGAAATAATAAAGATGTGCACAAGCTGCTCCAGACAACACCATCATCAAAAAGGAATCACATTTTGCTTAGTGAAAGTTGAAAGTTCTCAATCAGACTGCATCATTCTCCATGTCGAGTTAATGCCCAAGTAAGCTAAACATTGTCCTGATCTGACTCCCCACCAACTGCCCTAACGTAGATTTGCGAATCAACTACATCAAATGCTTCTATAACTCGTACCAACTACCTTGGAAATGAAAATTCTTGTTGGGAGCATGAAAGTTATCCAGTAAGCAAGATCAAGATCTTTGATTGATGTGCCTAAATAAGGTTGATCAAGTTTAACTGCTTTAAGCTTACTCTATACCTTAATTAAACTGCCGCGCTCTTAGCTTGAACCTTAATGAGGCGTCCTTTGTTTGCTCTTGGATTGGATTAAGCAATAATCCTTACTATGGAAGCAGACCTTGTCGTTCCTTCTCCCTTCAATGCCAGAAGATAAGTACATTGGCATTGAAACGCTCTTTTAGCATGTATGTAGATTACTTGGTCAATTACCTGGTTGCACTAGTAGTAGTCTCATAGCCATCTCTTTAGCTTTCTGTCATTCCTTCTTGTTAAAACAGAAAATCTCTCTCATTTTAAAGTAGAGCTCTTAGAGTCCTACTTAAAGTTAATGATAGTTCTTTAGCGAAAGAGTAGAGCTGAGGGAAAAAAAACCTGCCTTCTTACAAGATATGGGAATAAAGGCTATTATCGGAACTGACCACCTAAGTACTAAGTGACCTTAGGGATAATTTTAACCTTCCCCTTTGAATCTTGAACTTACCCTTCGTGACCTTCCGCTTTGTCCTCTCCATGTCACCCCTGTGCTGGCTGTCCTCTAAACCATCTCTTAGTCATATTCACTTTTTTTTTTTTAAACTATTGTATTATTTTTTAACATAGCTTCATAAGTCATAGCAACCTTAAGCTCTTTATTTATTGTTTCAAAGTTTGACGCAAGGCTGCCTTTTTTCTGTATTAGACCTTGCTGATTTTACCAAGATTGTAATATAGTTAAAGATTATTGGTTGGTGCTTGCAATTCATTTTTTTCTTTGTATTTAAGATAGAATTTCTGAATTTTATGAAACAAACATCATGTCTAGAAACTTGGTTCTATCTCTAGTCCTTATATTTGTGATTTCAACTTAGAAGTTTATAACCGGATGTTACACTATCTAACACTATCTGCCTACCAGTCAAACCCTAAACACCTGTTCTTACACCGAGGCAAAAGAAAAAAGTTTTCTTCATAAAAATCGGAAGGATTTGCACCTAGTGAGACGGAAGACATTCTTTTCGTGGTGCTTGTGGTGCATTTGTGCTTGATACAAAAATAATTGTCTTAAAGATCTGCTCTTCTTATTCAAAGGACAAGTGGAATACTCATAGAACTTGGGTCTTAAGTTTTTGCATATCCCTTTTCAGAAAAGGATACTTGAGACTAACACAAATTATTAACATCACGGCCTATAAGTTAGGAATTTCAAGGAAAATGCTGATTACTGTGTGAATGTGGAACCAATTTCTCTCTCTCTTTTTTTTTTTTTTTTCAATTCATGTGGAGCCGATAGTTTCAAAATGCCTTAGTTCAACTCATATGAGCTTTTTCTGTAGGCGATGCGTAGAGCTGCAATATCTCTGTCAAAGTTGGCAGATACTGCTCGGGAGGAGCTTCCAAGTACAATGGCTGCTATCAGGCTGTCTGGGATGGAAATCAGTGACCTTACACTGGAATTGAGTGATTTAAGGTAACAATTTTCCTCACTCTAAAGTGGACTGATCAGCTTCTCGTAGGATAAAACTCACTGAAATTCTTTGAAGATGTGAAATATCTAGAAGCGAGATAGTTTTGGTATTCCGAAGGGAATAATCATTTCCTAGATATCTCAATGGCTAAGTTACTTCAAATTAATACATACTTATTATGGTTTATGATTTAAAAGCTAATTCTTCATGTATTTTGGAGAGAGCCTTATGTCGTGTTGACGTATGTAATTCGTGGGATCAAATCTCGTAGACAGAGACTCTCAATGTGATGGATATTAGTATGAGAAACTAAAAGAAAAATTTGGTTAGTTCGTGCTTTATACGCCATGCTGCTGGTTTTGCAATATAATCTGGTGTGCCATATTTTTAAGAGCTTCAAGAGAACTAATATGACATTCTGCAATACATGTTGGAGTTCTCCAAATTATTAAGTTATAGTTAGGGGTGTCAAAATGAACCCAAATTGAGTTGACCCGCCCAAAACTTAATGGGTTGGGTTCAAGATAATTTGTTATTGGGTAAATCTCAACCCATTAAGCCACAAGCCATTTTCAAATTGGGTTCAAATGAGCCCAATCAATCTCTACTTCAACCCATTTAATAGAAAAATTATTTTCTTAATGAAAGTAGGGAAAAAAGTGAAAATGTGTCTTCCCACTCTCAAAATCACCACCTCACCTCACCCCCACCTTACCCCAACCCCACCACAAGCCAACTTACCCCCCCCCCCCCCCCCCCCCCCTAAATAAATTATTTTTATTTCTTAAAAATCACTTTATAAATTTTCGTCTTGTCCCCACCCATCTCATCACCATTCCCCCTTCCTACCTCGAACCCCCACCCTACAACAACAACAACATACCCGGTGTATTCCCACTTAGTGGGGTCTGGGGAGGGTAGAGTGTTCGCAGACTATACCACTACCTCAGAAGAAGTAGAGAGGCTGTTTCTGATAGACCCCCGGCTTAGAATCATTAACAGTATAGCAACAAAACATAAATGCATATAAACTTATACAGGCAAAGTAAACTACCGCTAGCCACAAGATAGTACTAGTGCCACAAGATACTACTTATCCGAAACCATAGACAACACACAACCCACAAACAAGAAACTTCAGACACAAATAAGGAAGGCCTCCTACTGCGACCGATACCCTCTCACCCCCTAACCCTCTACCCTAATCCACATTCTCCACACCTTCCTATCAAGGGTTATGTCCTCTGTAAGCTGTAACTGCTCCATATCATGCTTAATCATCTCCCTCCAATATTTCTTCGGCCTACCTCTACCCCGCCTAAAATCATCCATAGCCAGTGTCTCACACCTCCGCACTGGAGCATTAGACCCCTTCCTCATCACGCGCCCGAACCAACGTAACCTCACTTCTCGCATTTTGTCCTTCATCGAATCCACTCCCACCTTCTCTCGAATAATCTCATTCCTCACCCTATTCTTTGCTGGTATGACCACACATCCAACGCAACAACCTCATCTCCACCACCTTTAACTTTTGAATGTGGGAGTTCTTAACTGGCCAATACTCAGCTCCATACAACATAGCCGTTCAGACTGCCACTCTATAGAACTTACCTCGCCCGCTTCCAAATTGTTTTTTAAGAATTTTTTTTTTTAAATTAAATTTCTTTTAAATTTTTTTTTACCTCAACCCCCATCCTAAAACCCACCCTTCCTCCCCCCTGACCCTTCCCTAAAAAATAAATTTTTATTTTAAGAAAACTGAAAGGGAAACAAGAAATTTCTACCACCATATTTTTTTACTGTTGACTGCCAGTGTTAATATTCAGTAAAATCTCAAGTCGAAATTAGTCGTTTCTATTTTGAGATTGGAGTAAAATTTGCATTTATATATAGTATTATCTTTTTCAGACTTTACTTTATAAAAATACGTTGAATATATTATTGTAGAATTCTAAAGATATTACTCATAATTAAAGGATATGACAGAAATACAAGGTAACAGCAAGTGAGAGTAGAAAGTTACGGTTTTGGTAAAAACTCGTCTCATGAGTAAGCAGCAATAACAGTTACAAACACCGAATAAAAATAAGAAGCAATCCACATAAAAACACCAGAAAGTTAAAGCTCATTTTCTATAAAAAGGTAATTGTTTCTTCTTCCCCTTTATTCAAAGACCTAGATCATAAGGTGAATTTTACCACCGAAATTTGAGGAAATTGAGCTTCATAATTTCTGTGTTTGCATGTTTTAAGTTTCATATATCAAGTGTTTGCTTCAGCTGTTTCAGTATTCACATGCTTTTTGCACTGAATTCTATGTACGCCTTGTATTTCGATTTGAGATTTTTTATTTTATTTTTTGTAAGAAATTGAGTTTCGGTGCTGAAATAGTTGAGATGTAATATTAGGAATTCGTTTACATCTTTGTCGAATTAATTGTATCTCATTTAGATTCATATGTTTTTGCATAAAGAAAATGAATAAATCTCAAAACGAACAAAAAATCAGGATCTGAGGTATTGAGCTTCGTTATTTGTGTGTTTGCATGATTAATTATTTAAATTTTCATGTATCAAGTTGTTCGATTGAGCTCCGGTTGCTTTTTGCTGTGAATTCGGCTTGTATTTCGATTTGAGATTTTTATTTTTTTTCTAAAGCATTGAGTGTTTAGGTGCTGAAAAAGTTCAGATGTAACAGCGCCAACACGCTGAATTATTTTACGGCATTGTCTAATTAATTGTATTAAGGATGTGGATGACAAAGTTTTCGTGAAGGAGGGTCGTATTAGAAAGAGATAACAGTTTTACTTCCATAAGCTCCTGAACGAAGGAAGGGATACTAGCATTGTTTTGGGGGATTTTTAGCATTCCGAGAGGTTTTCGCGATTATGGTTATTGTAGGTGCACTAAGTTTGAGGAGGTTAAGGGGGCTATTGTAGGATGCGCAGAGGTAGAGCGATGGGGCCAGCCGACCAGATGAGATTCCGGTGGATTTTTGGAAGTGTACAGGAGAGGCTAGTATGGAATGGTTGACTCGATTGTTTAACATAATTTTCAAGATGGCGAGGATGCCTGAAGCTTGAAGGTGGAGTACGATGATTCCGTTGTATAAGAATAAGGGTGACATTCAAGATTGCAACAATTATAGGGGTATCAAGTTGTTGAGTCACACTATAAAGGTTTGGGAGAGGGTGGTAGAGTTGAGGTTGTGGAGGATTGTTACTATTTCTGAAAATCAGTTTGAATTTATGTCAGGGCGCTCGACTACTGAAACTATCCATCTCGTTAGGAGACTGGTGGAGCAGTATAGGGAAGGCCTATGATAAAGTTCCCAGGGCGCTTGGGTTAGGACTGGGGGAGGGGACTCGGAGCACTTTCCCGTCTTGATGGGGTTACACTAAGGATCCACGCTTAGCCCGTTTCTTTTTGCCTTAGTGATGGATGTTTTGATGCGACAAATTCAATGTGAGGTGCCTTACTATTTGCTTTCAATGTGAGGTTACTGCTAGGTGGGGGTCGTATTCCAGATGTCCTATGGCTTACCTCTTATCTCATATTGCGCTTATTTACTTTATTTTCGTATTACTCTGATTTCTATTTTATTATGTCTTATTCCTTTTATGTTATGCCATCCATCATGCTTCATGTTTCATTACGCTCCTGTTTACTATTCTCTATCTTGAGCCGGGGGTCTATTGGAAACAACCTCTCTACTTCTTTGGAGGTAGCGGTATGGACTGCGTACATTTTATCCTCCCCAGACCCCACTTTTGTGGGAATATACTGTGTTTGTTATTGTTGTTGTATTTTTAAAAAAATTAAACTTTAAAGAAATATTCTTACCCCACCCTCACTCCCTACCCACCCACCCAACTTTTCAAACCCTACCTAAGTTTTCTCTCTCCCCGGCTCTCTCTCTACCCTAAATTTCCTTTTCCACATCGTCACTAGCACGCCGGAGGATCTAGCGTTTCAGCCTGCTAAACTCCGGTGACGACGTAAGGTGCAGCAACGCTCAGATCCGGTTAAAAAAATGGACTAGACGATGACCGGTGAACAGATTTCCGGCAACAACAGGATACTCCGGCGGTATTTCTGGTGACACTCGGCGGCCTATTTTTCAGCAGCTCTATTTGGGCAACTCAGTTTCGACAGCAACTTTGCCGTAACCAGCAAACACAGTGTCGGGTGACATCTGAACCTATTTCTTTACCTACACTTTACAGTTTAGTTTCCTCGTATAGTTTAGTTTCCTTGTATTGTATTGTTTTATCTTTTAATTTTTTTTTTTTTTTTGTTTTTCTGCTGCTGGCTTCTTGTGACTATCATTGTTGTGTGGGTCTAGCTAATTAGGCCGGATAGCATCTTTTTTTCTTGTACATATCTGTTGTTCGCCTACTGTTTTTCATACTGTTGCTTTCTTTGTTTGTCAGTCAGTCTGTTAGTCTGTTTGGGGCTTTGTTACGATCATTGAGTAGTGGCTGTGAGGGTTGTTGATGAAGTAGGGTCATGATCGAGGGGATTGGGTGTGGGGGGAAGTTTTGGGAGGGGGGGTAGAGGGGGGAGTAGGGGTGGGTGTGGGGTCTAGGATAGGTGGTCAGGATGGTCCCGGGAGGGGTGAAAAAAGTAGGCGAGAGGCGAGAGAAGATAGGTTAAGGGTAGGGTCTTGGAACATAGGGACCCTTCAGGGTAAGTCTGTAGAGTTGGTGAAGATCCTTAAGAAGAGGAGGATTAATATTGCATGCGTTCAGGAGACTAAGTGGGTAGGTTCTAAGGCTAGAGATGTGGATGAGTACAAGTTGTGGTACTCTGGCAGTGAGAGGCATCGTAATAGAGTGGGCATCTTAGTGGATGAGGAGCTAAGAGGGCAGGTGGTGGAGGTTAAAAGGGTCTGTGATAGGTTGATGACGATTAAATTGGTCATTGGGGGGTTTACGCTGCATGTGTGTAGTGCTTATGCGCCGTAGGTGGGCCTGGAAGAGGAGGTGAAAGCGAGTTTTTGGGAGGCTTTGGACGAGGTGGTGAGAAGCGTGTCTAGCTCGGAGAAGATTGTCATAGTGGGGGACTTCAATGGGCACATTGGTATTGTCCCGGGAGGTTATGAGGATGTGCATGGAGGGTTTGGTTTCGGCGACAGAAATGGTGAAGGGGTTGCTCTGTTGGATTTTGCGAAGGCATTTGGGCTAGTGGTTGTGAATTCGAGCTTTCCAAAGAAGGAGGAGCACCTGATTACCTTTCGAAGCGCATCAGCCAAGACTTAAATTGACTTTCTGCTGCTTCGGAAGGGGGATAGGGTGCTTTGTAAGGATTGTAAAGTTATCCCGAGTGAGCATCTTTCGACTCAGCACAGGCTTCTGGTTATGGACTTGTTTATCAAGAGGAGCAAGAAGAGTAGGGCCGGAGTGGGTCACCCCAGAATTAAGTGGGGTGGCTTGACGCCAATTAGTGCGCTAGAGATAGAGGAGAAGGTAGCGGGAATGAGGGTGTGGGAGTGTAGGGGGGACGTGGATGTTATGTAGGACAAGGCAGCCAACTGCATCAGGGAGGTGGCTAAAGAGGTTTGGGGGTTTCAAGGGGTCCTGCCGATCGACATAAGGGTGATTGGTGGTGGAATGATGAAGTTAAGAAGAAAGTAGAGATTAAGAAGGGGGCGTATGTTAGGTTGATTGAAAGTAAGGATAAAGAGAAACGGGTGAATAGGGAGGTCTACAAAGTTGCTAGGAAAGAGGCTAAGTTAGCAGTTATGGCTGCTAAGATAGTAGCGTTTGAGAGCTTGTATGCTGGGTTAAAGGAGAAAGGGGGGAAAAAAAAGGTTGTATAGGCTTGCTAAGGCTAGAGAGAGGAAGGGTCGTGACCTCGATCAAGTGAAGTGCATTAAGGGGGAGGACGGTAGAGTTTTGGTGGAGGATGTTCACATTAAGAAGAGATGGCAGGAGTATTTTCATAGACTTTTAAACGAGGAGGGGGACAGGGGTATTGTGTTAGGGGAGTTGGAGCGCTCGGAGGAGAGTCGAGTTTTCTGTTATTGTAGACGTTTTAAAGTGGAGGAGGTCAGAGAGGCTGTTCGTAAGATGCGGAGGGGTAGAGCGACGGCGCCTGACGAGATTCCAGTGGATTTTTGGAAGTATGCTGGTGGGGCAGGCTTGAAATGGTTGACTGATTTGTTCAACGTCATTTTCAAGACTGCGAGGATGCCTGAGGCTTGGAGATGGAGTACGGTGATTCCGTTATATAAAAATAAGGGTGACGTTCAGAGTTGCAACAATTATAGGGGTATTAAACTTTTGAGTCACACTATGAAGATTTGAGAGAGGGTGGTTGAACGGAGATTGAGAAAGGTTGTGTCCATTTCGGAGAATCAGTTTGGTTTTATGCCTGGTCGCTCGACGACAGAAGCAATCCACCTGGTGAGAAGATTGGTGGAGCAGTATAGGGAAATGAAGAGGGATTTACACATAGTGTTCATCGATCTAGAGAAAGGATTTGCATTCGGGTGAGGACGGCGGGAGGTGACTCAGGGCATTTTCCAATCAAGACTGGTTTGCATCAGGGATCGACTCTTAGCCCATTCCTTTTTGCGTTGGTGTTGGACGTGCTGACACGGAGGAATCAAGGTGAGGTGTTGTGGTGTATGTTAGTTGCGGATGATGTAGTGCTGATTGACGAGATGCGGAGGGGTGTGAATGAAAAATTGGAGGTTTGGAGGCAAACCCTTGAATCTAAGGGTTTCAGGTTGAGTAGGTCCAAGACAGGGTAGTTGGAATACAAGTTTAGTGACTCGTGTATGGAGGACGGTGTGATGGTGAGGGTGGATTCTCAGGATGTTTGTAAGAAGGATAGTTTTAAGTATCTTGGATCTATGATTCAGGGGAATGGCGAGATTGATGAGGATGTCTCTAAATGTATTGGAGCAGGCTGGATGAAATGGAGGCTCGCCTCGGGAGTGTTGTGTGATAAGAAGGTACCCCTTAAGCTTAAAGGCAAATTCTATAGAGACAGTCCGTCCGACCATATTGTATGAGCTGAGTGTTGGCCAGTTAAGAAATCACATATTCAAAGATTGAAGGTGACGGAAATGAGAATGTTGCGCTGGATGTGTGGCCTTACTAGAGGGATAAAGTTATGAATGAGACTATCCGGAAGAAGGTGGAAGTGGCTTTGGTGGAGGATAAGATGAGAGAAGGAAGGTTGAGATGGTTTGGGCATGTGAGGAGGAGGGGCACGGATGCCCCAGTTCGGAGGTGCGAGAGGCTAGCTTTGTATGGCTTCAGGAGGAGCAGAGGTAGACCAAAGAAATACTGGAGGGACGTAATTAGGCAGGACATGGAGCTATTTCAGCTTACTGAGGACATGACCCTAGACAGGAAGGTGTGGAGGTAGTGGATTAGGGTAGAAGGCTAGTGTGAGCGTGTGGATTGTGGCTAGAGGTGTTAGGAGAGTTTGGGTGTGATAGGTGTTTTAGGTCTGTGAATGTGTGTGACTACTACATGGGTATCCGTTTTCCTTATTTTTTATTACATATTGTTCGTAGTTCTGTTATTTCCTTTTCTTGGATATCTAGTGTTATTATTTCTTACCTTTTATTTTGTTAGGCTACCCATCCATTTTTATATTTCATTATGACCTTGGTATATTATTCTATATCTTGAGCCAGGGGTCTATCGGAAACAACCTCTCTACTTCCTCGGAGGTAGCGGTATGAACTGCGTACATTTTACCCTCCCAGACCTCACTTTGTGGGAATACACTGGGACTATTTGTTGTTGTTGTTGTTGTATGTTTTTATTGTTTCAAAAGGAAAGAAAACTTTCAACAAATATAGTTTCTTTTAATTTAGGTTTTAATAAATAAGCTAGTAATTTTAGTAAGTTTTTTAGTTACATATATTTTTTTTACTACCCTTTTAACTTTTAAATATTTTGAAATATAAAATAAGTAATTTATATTTTATTAATTTATTTTAAAGCATTTTTTTTTTTTAAAAAAAAGAAAACCTTATCCTAACTTCCCTATCCTAGCTGTCACGCACTATTTTTACCCATCCCCTCTAAGGGCTGTGTTTTTGGAAAAAATGGTTCTTTTTTTTTTAATTAAAGTGATGTTTTGAAAATGAGATTATTTATTTTATAGACTCGTCACTTGAAATTAAGTTTGGGTGTTCCAAGTCACCTTATTGAATCCTTAGTCAAAAGAAAATGACTCTTTACTATCGGTACGCGAACTAGAAATCTGTTTAAGGAATTCTATTAATCAAGGGGAAGGTGTGGGGCATCCCTTGAGTCTCGTAGTTTTAGCACGATCGCTTTAATGATTTATGTTTGGCTTAAATTAATCTTTTGGATAAGAAATATTTGTTAGCTTAGGAATTACTTATATCCCACTTTTATTTATTTTGAATTTATTTAAAACTGTCTTATTATATAAAATGTGTGGCTTATCTGTAGCAGTACTTTTCAGTCTTACCACGATTATTACTTAAATTTTCGGTTAAAAACAACCAAACTCGTTCTTGTTAGGTAAATGACTAAATTAGGAGCTTAGTAAATCTAAGGCCTAACACGCTATTATGTATTGATTAATATCAAAGAAATTAATAAGTTAAAAACGTGAAATTAAACCAACAGCACTTGAACATCAAATGTTTTTCACTAAATAATTATCTAATACTCAATAGATCAAACACTTACAGTTTTACAAATTAATATTCGATAACAAATTATTATGTACTATAAATTATTTTACTCTTCTAATATCGAAACAAACAAACAAATAAATGAAAATTCATACGTCAATCTAACAATAAAAGACATGAGTAATAATTATTCCCCCACCAAAAATAAGGAGTAAACTCATTAAAATAAGCATTAGATTGACTCTAGGCAAACAAAAACGGTACCTAACATTTTTTACTAATCAATATTAAAAATATTTTTGCACTAACTAATTACTTTGTGTTTGAATAGATTCTCCGATCTTCGTGAACACCAAATTATTAGTAGTAGACTAAACTCAATATTTATGTCCATTTTTACAACAACGTTAACTCATTCCCATAACTCACTCTTTAAATTGCTTAAACTAAAACTAATGCTTAACAAATATAGTTTTGTTTCTGGAGTTCAACTAAGAAATAAAAAATTAAACTGTTAAATGAGAATAATATTGGCATATACTCGATAATTTGCATGTCTAAATTATGACATATTACACCTAACTTACTCGAAATCTCATAGAATTAAAATATGAACTTAATTCATTTAATAAAGGGAAAAGGGTCAAATTTACCTCTCTACTTTGAAAAATTGGCTAAATATACTCTTCGTTATACTTGGGAGCTAAATTTACCCTCAGTGTCATACTTTAGGGCCAAATTTACCCTCGATGCCAAATTTACCCTCGATGTCATACTTTGGGGCAATAATTACCCTCATTTTAAGAAACATTTCAACTGTATCCCTCCTTTAATAGAAAATTCCAAATCAACGTTAAATTACTTATTTTTTTTTCAAAATAAATCACATACTAATCTATTTCGCCCGATTCAATCCATAAAAATACATAAACAAATATACCCCTCCCTCAATTCTAATGGTTGAATTTTTTCAACGAACAAAAACACTTCTCTTTCAACATGCAATACTGGTAGGTTGTTTACAAATGAAAAAAAATAAAATGGAATAGGATAACGTAGAAGCATGGAACTAGAAAAAGTTCTATTACAAACTCTGGTCCTGTTTAGTTATGTTCAAATTTCAAATTTTGGTATGCAATTCTATGTAAATCTAGACTCTAGAATCAGTGAATAAGTTTTCTAAGCCAAAAAATAATGAGAAATTTGTGCAGATCTAAATTGCATATAAAGACATATGAATGAAGATATGTCACAATTGACACGTAGGGAGACCTCTTAGCTTAATCATCCAGAGAAATATCCTATGGGTCTAATCTATTGCAATTGATTGTCAAGTGTCATTTTTCACGAGCTCTACACTTAAGCAAACGGATGAACTGAAAGAGGGGTATATTTCTTTGTATTTGCACGGATGCAAATGAATTTTTCATGAGCTATGCACTGATAAATATTTAATGTCTTAATCTCGTTGGAAAAATTTAACCAACAAAACTGAAGTGGGTGTATATTTATTTGTGTCTATTTTGTGGCTCGAGTCAAATCGGGCGGATTACATTATGGTGTCTTTTATTTTTAAAAAATAGGTCATTTAACGTTGATTTGAGTTTTTCTATTAAAGGAAGGGTACATGTGAAAAGTTTCTTAACAATGAGGATAAATTTGACCACAATATATGACATCGAGGGTAAATTTGACCCCAAAGTATGATGAAGGATATATTTAGACAATTTTTCGAAGTATGGGGGTAAATTTGGTCCCAAAGTATGACAACAAGGGTAAATTTGGCCTCAAAGAATGACGAAGGGTATATTTAGCCTTTTTTCAAAGTAGAGTAAATTTGACCATTTACCCTTTAATAACGACAAAATGTGATAACCAAATAAGGCATATTTGTAGAGGGGTAAATTTGACCATTTTCCCTTACAAAATGTGATAACCAAATAAGACATACTTGAAACCCGAACAACTTTGTTATATTGGAATTAGATTTCATACAATCCTGACATTTGAAATTATATCAAAGATAGTAAGATTGAGGACTACCTCTTGCGAAAATTAATTTCCACTAGTTAGCGTTCAAAAGCCACGAACTCAAAACCACTAATAAAACCTCAAGATATATATATTTTTGGGTTGTTTTCTGAAGAGGATCGCTCTGTTGATCTAGAACTTGGCTGCAATGTTGATGCAAAATTTTGAGCAACACTTAACTTGGGAGAGGATTTTTTTTTTTTTTGGACTCGATTGTGCCTTTGAAACCTACCAAATAAAATGTAATCTTTAGACTTCCTATTTTGAGCCTAAAACCATTTATGGGATGCCTGTATCTTAGCCTACATCATTTTGAGTGCATAAATGCACGTCCTTCTTTTGGCCCAACCTCCCTTAGCACACTGCTAAAGATCTAAGTCAGATGACATAGCAAAAGTTGGAGATGCACTTTAATTGAAAAAATCCATTTTTCTCAAAACCACCAACCATTAGGGGGGATGAGTAAAAATAGGGGTGTGACAATGAGATAAGATTAGAAATGAGGATATCCGAGATAAGGTGGGAGTGACTTCGGTGGAATACACGATGCGGGGTGCGAGATTGAGATGGTTCAAGCATGTGATAGGGAGATGCACGGATGTCCCTGTGCGGAATTGTGAGTGGATGCTTATGGATTTTTTTTGGGGGGGTTAATTTTGTATTTTATTAATAATCATCACTTGATGGACCAACCCACCATACAACAAAAATAAAAAACAGCCTAGTCCTATTCATTTAACCCGGCCCAACCCGGTATCCATTTATTGACAAATACAAATTGTAGGGTTTCCTAAAAGAACTAGTTTCCTAGTTCTAACCTTGTGTCTGCCTCCTTCAACCTTAGTGACTCCTTTCTCAAATCCGAGGTTCATCCTGTTGATGCTTTGGAAGGTCAATACTGTACCTCCTCTTGAATGCTCACCTCCTTCGAGCAAGTAAGTACTCCTTCGATTCTGTGCTTTACAATTTCTCATTCCAGCTGAATGAAGGTATTGCTTTTGCTACAGCTACTTTCCCCAATAGATGGAAAAAATTGAATGTTTTTGTTCAGCTAATATGGATTCGGTCTTCTGAGTAAAGCCATACCAACCAAGTATGTTGCCATCTTCTTGTCTTCCTTTGTAATTTCTAGATCTACTTGTCTTGACTTCTCTTTCTCTTGCTTGTATTCCATAGCTGTAAAAGGGATGAAGAAAATGAATTGCTGGGACCCACAATTGTTCAGCTTTCTATCTCCCTCTCAGGTTTATGTTGCTCCATCTAATCCATCGACCCTCCCATGTTGCTAAGGAACCTTTGTGATGGCTGTAATAACTTAGAAATAGCACATGAACTGCTATAAATGCTACTAACTCTTGTATATACATTACATGTAAAACATTCAGTTTAAATTTCCTTTTCCTCTTTATCCCTTGACTTGCATGATCCTCAAGTATGGACTCTGCCATTTGTCACTGTTTAGGATAGCTTTTCCTTTACTCTGTAACTGCTGGTAATTTGTAATGGTAAAAGCACCAATATCTATGGCCAAATTTGCTTGATGATCGGCCAGTTGATTACCCTCCCTGAATATGTGTTGATACTGTACTTGCTTATTTTTCATAAATTTGTGAATTTGTTTGACTGTGTGCTATATTCCATGGGCAAGGTCATTCACCTGTTAGCACTAACACCTTCTGCATAAGTAGTGAGTCCATCTGAAAGATAATCTTATTGTGCTGAGATTGTGTACCATGCTTAGCTGCATAGAAGATTGCATAGGCCTCTCTGCTTGCATACTATTAGCATAATATTGTGGTTCTCCTTTAGCAAATAAGACATCACCATTCTCATCCCTTAAACAAAATGCATATGAGCTTCCTCCATCTTCCCTTCTAACTGCTCCATCTGTGTTGTACTTAACCCATCCCTCCTCTGGTGCCTTCCATAAGACTTTAATAGCCTTAATTTTCATCATTAACTTGCCCATCTCCTTAATTATATTTGGCCATTCATTTGGAAATCCAAATTTGGTTTTCTGACCTTCAACAACATTCTCAGGTTCGTTGTAACATTGTATGGTATCCTCAATCCTGAAGTTTCCTTGTTATCATGTTTTTTCCTATTCCTTCTCTTCCACAACTCCCATAGAATAATGCTAGGCATAGCAAAGTAGTATGGTTGTTCCCTCCCTTTTACTTCAGCATTCCACCAACGTAGTATTGTTCCTCTCAATGTCAGATGTTGAATATGAATACCTGCAAAAGAAGAAAAGTAGGACCAGGTCCTATTAGCATAGAAAGAATTCCCAAAGACATGTGCTATTGTCTCCACTTCTGGTTCCTCACAACACCAGCACTTAGAAGGACCTTGCAATCCAAATCTCCTTGTTAGAAGGACCTTGCAATCCAAATCTCCTTGTTGTATCATTTACTGGGACTCTCCTTCTCCATAACTTCCGCATGAAAAAACATATCTTGAAAGGCAAACCTTTCACCCATATCCTCTTGAATGTGTTATCAATACTTTCCCTATTCCTTATATACTGCCAAGCTGATTTCACTGTAAACAGACCTTTTGGTTCAATACTCCATATTGTCCAGTATTACCCTTCTTTTGATGGAGGTACCACCCTATTAAGAATATGATCTGCCATCTCCTCTGTGAATAATACTCTAATCAGCTGTTCATCCCACTTTCCTTCTCTTACCAACTCCTTTACCTGCTTATATTGTTCATGCTCCCCTTGTCCTCCTTCCATTATGGAATACAGATCACCTTGCTCAGTCCAGTTATCTAACCAGATATCAGAATTTCCTTGATTCAGTTGCCATATAATAAGATGTTCCACTAAATCCCTGGCAATAAGCATCTTCTTCCACATTTGAGATCCACCTGCACCAGTTTTCCACATGACTAGTTTTGGATGCTCTTTTTTGCAATATTTATTGAACATATAGTCCTTCCATATTGACTTTGTGGTCCTGAAATTCCACCACAATTTGCAAAATAATGCCATAGAAATATCACCAATCCTTCTAAAACCCAAGCCACCTTCATCTTGTGGTAAACATACTATTTGCCATTTCACCCAATGTCTTACCCTTTTCTCCAATTTTACTACAAAAAAAATTGAGCTATTATTTTTTGAAGAATATTCAACACTTTCAAGGGAGGGTTCATCACTGATAAACAAATGTATAGGAGTACTTTGCAAAACATGTTTAATCAACACAGCCCTTCCTCCATAAGATAACAATTTTCCTTTCCATGACTGCACCTTACTAGCAATTTTATTCAGTAATTGCTGATAATAACCCTTCTTCCTTCTCATATAAAAGATTGGACATCCTAAGTATATGAAAGGGAAATCTCTTCTCATGATGCCAGTAGCAATATCTGCTATAATCCTTACTCCATTGGATACTCCTTTGTGCACATAAATTGCACTCTTTTCCTTGTTTATTTTTTGCCCAGAGACTTCCTCATATTTATCCAATGTTGTAGTGACCAACTGCAAAGTCTTCACCTCAGCTTTTCATAGGATTATCATATCATATGCAAAAGCCAGATGATTCAGTTTTGGACTTCCTCTTGGCATCCCAAAAAATTTAAAATTCTTATTCTGCATCATCTTCTTCAATGACCTTGACAACACCTCTGCTGCTATGATGAACAATGTTGGTGCCAATGGATCCCCTTGTTTCAGTCCTCTTGTTGACCTAAAAAATCCTTTTGGTTGACCATTCAAAATAATGGAATACCAATTGTTTTCCAGTAATCTGAAGATCATGTCTATCATCACCTCTGAAAAATCAAATCCCTCAATACCTTAGTTAAATACAACCACTGCACTCTGTCATATGCCTTCATCATGTCTAGCTTCATAACCATGTTAGGTGGTTTGCCTCTCTTTCTAATTTCAGCCACAATCTTCCGAACCACTAGAACATTTTCAGCAATACTTTTTCCCTGAACAAAACCAGCTTGTTCTGGTGATATCAATTAAGGTAGTATTCCTTTAATTCTTTCATGAACTATTCTTGAAAAAATCTTGTTCACAAAATTACTAAGGGATATAGGCCTTATATCAGAAAAAGTATTCACTACTAACTTTTTTGGTATCAATACCAAATTTGTTTGAGTAATGAATCTAGGAAGATGAAAACCACAAAAGAAAGCAGTTACCATTTTATGAATGTCTTGCTTAATAATCTCTGATGCATCTTGATAAAATGCTCCTGTCATTCCATCTGGTCCCCCTGCACTATTTCTATTCAATCCCATGACAACTCTGATTTCTTCCAACTCTGGTAGTCTTATAATGTCCTTATTCTGATCTTCTGTCCCAAGCTTTGGTAATTCATCATAGAGAAATCTTCTGCATTCTGTTGCTTAGTAAACTGATCCTGGAAAAAATTAACTGTTGTATCTGCAATATCTTGTACATCTTCCATCCATTCTCCCTGCTCATTTTGAATTCTATTAATCCTAAGTCTGCTTCTCCTTCCTTTGACAATAGTGTGAAAAGACTTGGTATTCCTTTCTCCATCCTTGAACCATTCATATCCAGCCTTTTGCCTCCAAAAATCTTCTTCTCTCTTAAGTTGCATGTTTAATTCAACATGAGCCTTAAACAAATTAGTTCTATTTATTCCACTAGGATTCTCTTCAAACTGCTTCTCTTTTACCTTGATAACATCTTCCAGTGTAGCTATTTCCTATTTCCTGGAATATATTACCAAACTGGTCTTTGCTCCACTTAGCTAATGCTGACTTAGTGTTTTTCAATTTCTGTTGGAACACTCTAAATGGATTACCTTCAATCTGAGAAGTCCAGCTTTGTTTGATCACCTCCATACAAGATTCCTCCTTGAGCCAGAAATTTAGAAATTTAAAAGATCTAACTATCTGCTCACTCTCTACTCTGCATTGGATCAATAAGGGAGAATGATCTGATCCACTCCTGGCTAGATGTTCCACTTCCATCCTTTGGAATAAATTTTGCATTCTATCATTGCACAGAACCCTATCTAATCTCTTGAATATGCAATCTTCATCAGTTCTTCCATTCCACCATGTGAATTTACTTCCTTTAAATTGGATTTCTTCCATATTACATAAATTAATACAGTGATTAAAATCCTGTATCTCATTAAATGTAACAGGTAGTCCCCCCAACTTTTCCTCATCAGTTCTTATCACATTGAAGTCCCCACCTATTATCCATGGCATTTGATATGAATCTGACAAATCAACTAATGAATCCCACAGTGCCAACCTCTCATTAGCACGACATTTTGCATACACTAAAGTCACTAACAAAGATATACCTGCATTCTGATTGGCCAACTTCAAAGTTAGTTCCTGGTCCTGGTCTTCATCTTTTAAAATACTAAACTCCACATTCTCTTCAATAAACACCCAGATCTTTCCAGAAACATTTAGAACAGCATGCTTCATACCCAGCCTACTTCTATACTCCTCAATGTGCTGTCCACCTTGAAAAGGTTCCATAAGCACAATAAAATAAAACGGATATCTTCTTTGCATTGTTATTAGTCTGGTAAAGGCCTGCTGTGTGTTAGAAGCTTCTTTTATGCATTGTTAATGATTTGTCATCAGCTACCTTGGTACTTTCACCTTTTTTTTTTCTTCTTATTTCTTCCTTGTTTCTCCTTCAAAGCTTCTACTTGCTTAGGTGACATGTCTGCTGCTTTTGCAACTTGATTGATGTTTTATTCCAAGTCATTCTCATCAAGGTTTCCTTTGTATTATTACTACTTTCCAGCAGATTCTCAGCCTGCATTACTATTGGTTTAATCCCCTCTAGTATCATCAACTCCTTCAGTTCCTCATCATATACCTGCATTTGCATGTTTTCATCTGTTCTGTTTATGCTCCCTTTGTCTGCATTCTGATCATCTTCCTCTTCCTGCACATGCTGACTGCTAACACTTTGTGATTTCTTGTCATTCCTGCTATCTTCAATCTGATTCTTGTTATGATCTTCTACTCCTTTCTGATCCTCAGGATAGTACTGAATTATTTGTTGCTGACATTGGGAATTATTTGCACCACTGATTCCTTTCTCCTGCGTAGCTTTCTCCTCAGCTGTTGTAGTAATATCTTGAGCATCCTCTGTTCCTTTGCCAAAACTTTTAGTAACCCATTCTTTTGTGCTCATCTTTTCTCCTTCCTGTTGACCAGCCTTAAGAACCCCCTCTTCATCCTTGTTATTTTGCTGCTTGTCATCCTCACCTTCTAAAGCTTCAAATGCATTAGAGGTCTTCACTTTTTCTTTATTCTTATTAACCTCACCCATAATATGACCATACCTGTCCTTCTTGTATCTATTTTTCCTTGTGAGCCACTGTTGATTATTAATTCTTCCTCTTGCTACATTATCTGGTTTCTGTGTTTGATTCCCCTGCTTGTTATTCTCTTTTTCCTTATTGATTGCCACTGCTTCCTTTTGTTCTTCCTTTTGCTTGTCATATAATTCTGGGTGCTTATTCCAACAACTTCCTTCATCATGTCCTTATAGACAACATTCAGTACAATACTTTGGCATATAATCATACTCAATGTGTACCCATTTTGATTTAATTTCTCCTGTAGATTCATTCTCCTCATTAATTCGGATCCTTTGGGGTAGTTTTGCTACTAAATCAACCTCTACTTTCACTCTTGCACAGCTGGGTCTAGTGGGATATTTAGTAGCCATATCAACTGTAAGAGGTTTGCCAACTGCTGAAGCAATAGAAAAAATTGCATCTTTGGCAAAAAAGTTTGGGGGTAGATCTGGCATTGAGATCCAAGCTATTGCCACTGTGGTTTCAACATCTGGTTCAAACCATGGATCCCATTTCAGCGTCCTCATCTGCCAATATCTATCCATGGATCCAATGTAAAAAGCTGTTGTTGACAATAATTGAACATAGTCCTCAAACGCTTGCAACCTTATTAAAATATGCCTTTCATCCATAACCCCTATTGTGCATCGACTCTTGATCCCACATTGAGATGGAATAATTTTACGTAATACTTCAATTTGTGGCTTATCATATGAGAATTTACCAATGATAGCATACTGAAGATTCTCCTGAGGTTTTTTGCACTTCTGAAGTCTTTCACGTAATTGTAGGCTCCCCATGTAGCATAATAATTGGTTTAGGTGGAACCCTAATGTTAATAGAATCCACCCCTTTCGATTTCAATAAATCTGCATATTTTGTATTGCCTGCTCTTTTTTGGATGGTTTGATTACGATCCTCTACACTCCAATTGTTGTTATTACTGTCCGGTGGGATAGCCCCACCGGCCATGGTGGCCTTGATGGAATGAATGGATGAGTCTAGATTAAAATTCTTATCGAGAATATCTTCGCTACCTCGCACAAGGTGGGGGTAAGATTATCCGTACACTCCACCCTCCTAAGATCCCATGGAATAAGTTGTTTGTTGTTGCTATTTATGCCATTAATTATGGATCAAATTAGCCTATGGATGGATTTAGGAGAGGTGGAGTTAGATCGAAGACATATTGGGAAGAGGAGATTAGACTGGATATGGCACGGTTGCAGCTTACCGATGACATGGCCTTTAGATAGAAAGGCGTGGCAAACATGTATTAAGGTAGAAGGTAGGAGGACGAAGTGCGTCCATGCTAGTAGGTAGGAGTGTTGTCCTTGTTAGTGGTTGTAGGGCTACGCTTGTAGTTTCTTGTACGTGGATTCTTGTTGATATATGTTGTTTCAGGTAGATTGCTTGTAGTATTAACTTATGGTAGCATTGCTTTGTTACTAACGGTTGTTGTGTACTCCTTATTGTCTTTAGTGCCTCTATTACATTGTATTTTGTCTTGAGCCGAGGGTCTCACGGAAATAGCCTCTCTACCTCACTTCTGAGGTAGTGGTATGGACTGCGTACACTCTACCCCTCCCCGACCCCACTGTGTGGGAATACACTTGGTATGCTGTTGTAAATTCCTGGAGTATAGCTGTTAATAAGAATAGGAAAAAAGAACAATGTAAAGAAATGTTAAGATATCAACTAAGAGCTCATGAAAAATGTGAATTAAGAAGAGACCATGTCAAATTCAAAAGCAACTCCTATAACACATTGAGACAACCTAAAGTGGGAGGTACAGGTGCCCGGTGGAATTGCAGCTTGTGGTTATGAAGGCTCATGTTTTAAATATCAAAATATCTAATCAGTCAAACTCGAGGAACCTGGGCAACAGTATTTCGGAAGCTTTAGGCCATTTCTTTTGTGGACAAAATGTAATAAACTTTGAGACTCTTTCGTGAGGCAGAGTCTTGGGTAAATGTATGAACTCATGTCCATTGTCAGATCCATAATTTTTCTTTAAACTGCACCCTTTGCCCATCGATTTTCAGTCAGTATGTTTAAGCTACGACTCAATGTATGTTACCGAGAGTAATGTTGTTGTTTTTTGTGATGCTCAGTCAAGAGATAGCTGATGGTGTCAACAAATCTGCTCGAGCTGTGCAAGCAGCAGAAGATGGAATCAGACAACTTGGGTCTCGTGCTCACCAGCAAACAATGTGTATGCTCTCTAATATTATTCCTTTCAGAAAGGCAGACCATGTGATTTCTTCCCAACTGAAGAGCTCTACTTACTTTCTGTTTGATTGTGTCAATTAGCAATGATTCAGGAGAGAGCAGATCTTCCTGTCATATCTTTGCAGCCAGTTGTAACTGGGGCAGCAAAGAAGACTTCTTATGCAGTTAGCCAAGCCACGAGAAGATTCATGAATATGATAACTGGAGGTGAACTTGGCTCAGAAATGGAAGACGACAGTGAATTTGATCCCGAAGCTTAGAGAGCACTTCTACACTAGTTTACTTGAGTAAAAACATGTTTATATGTTCCAAACAAAATCTTGAACATGAACAGCACATGTAAAAGCAATGATTCAGAACGTTTTTCAGTAAATATTAGCCATCTTTCAAGAATGAGATAGGCAGCTATGTCTTTTACGCTTGATGTGTCGGAAGGAGAGTTTTTTCTGCTCGATTTTGCGCTTGAGATTGTCAGAACTGCACAGCAACCATGGCTCAATAGTGAGTTAATTTGTTCAATTTTATTTTTAAGCATTTGTCAAAAACAATAAGGATATTTTATCTTTGCACATCGTGAAGACGTGAACCACAAATATTTTTTAGAATATGCTAGATATGAAGTATCCAGAGTAGTACGAGAATGATTTTCAATGTTAAATGTTGAATACTTATACAGATTTACTAGATATGGTAAGAGGTAATGCCCTGCACTTACATTTTCCTCCTCAAATAAAAAAAAAGAATTGTTGTAGTCTCTTGTTTTAAGTTTGTTACTATTCATGAATCTTGATCATTGTAATGTGTTATTAATTTCCTACCCACTCCCTTTTTCCTCTTTCCTCTTTCCTCTGCCAGTTACTTTGATTGCAGACAAAGTGTGTCTTGTTAGGTCCGTCATATTCACATTTGGATGAGGTCAAATCCATCGGCAGCCCCTTGAATTTGGCATGATTTTTCACTTTGGCACCTCAACTGGACTATGTTCATTTTTGACACCTCAACCAGCTATTAATTGTCATTTTAATATTTTTTTTACAATCAACTGATTTTACAATGTGTGTGTAATACACACGTTTACTGATATGGCATACGACCAATAAAAAAAGGCATGTGGTGTTCTTGTTTAAAATAATAATTTTAAATAAATTATAATTTAAAAAATTAATATTTAAATAATTAACTTTAATTTTAAATAAAAAATCAATAAATAAATGACCCCCCACTGCCACCTTCAACAAAACATCATCTTCTTCAAATACCCCCACCCCATCACCATCCCAAGATTGTTCTTGCCACCCCATCACCATCCCAAGATTGCTGCAGCAACCCCCTCCCTCCCCACAAACTAATGCTGCAACAATGCAGCCCCCTCCCCCCTCCTCGATCATCTTCTCCAATTTTCATCTCTAAAAATTATATTCAAAATTTTTTCTGATTTCATCAATAATAATGATCATAAGTGATTGCAATAGCAAAATCCCGTCTCTTTTCTCTTTTGCTTTGTTTAAAATACAACAAATCTAAGCCCTCAATAATCCATCATTGCAACAACCAATATACCCATAAATGGGGTCTGTGATTGAGATTTTCTGCAACAATAAATCATCAAGGAGGCGTCGGAGAAATTAAAATTTTCTGTAAAGGATGATGCCCATAGTTGCCTTGTTAATGAATTCGCCATCGATGACCAACAAAAATAATTTTCAAGATGATTTTTGAGTCTATAATTTTTTTCTTTTATGTTGAAAAGATGATTTTTTTTAATCAAAACATTAAGAAATAATAGTGTTGGGAGAGAGGGACTACAACTATTGAGAGATTTGAAGAACATATTTGAGTTTAAGGTTGATGCAAAAGGTGAAAAAATGGTGAAAAAGTATGGGAAATGACTAGAGTAATTGAGAAGAAGAAGAGGAAAAAAAAATTAAAAATCAACTAAATTCATCATTCACGCGCCTATAGAGAGTGTAATGCACTCTCTTTGCCATGTTAGCGAAAAGTGTCAAAATGATACACTTATAGCTACTTGAGGTGCCAAAAATGAACATGGTCCAGTTAAGGTGCCAAAGTAAAAGATCGTGCCAAGTTTAGGAGGCCGTCAATGGGTTTGACCTTTGGATGAGTTAACGTATCTGCTTTCATGGGTTATTGTATGTGATTAGGAGTATTTATTGATGATATCCTGAATATATGTTATTTACTTTTCCCTCCTCAAAAGAAGAAAAGAATTGATGTAATCTCTTATTTTAAGTTAGATCTTTGTTTCTGAACATACAAATTTTGGGGAAGAAAGGAGAGGTGTGAAGTGAAAAGGGTATGAACAAAAGTTTCTGGGACTCTAAATTTGTCCAAAGCTTAATCCTTAATGTGTGTGAGGTTGTGGAGTCCCATAGTTTTAACAATCAAAATGTTTTTGTTGAAACTCTTTATTACTCTTTGCACGTTTAAGATTTGACTTTTGAATGTGTGTATCATGAATTTTGAGTGTCAGCTCCTACAATAATGCCTCACAACTTTTGATGGATTGACCATGTTTAGTTTTTAGGCAAAGGTGGGTCTTTAACTTCTGTTTTTGTTGGATCTCCATTTGTTACTTCAAAATGGTGCGCTATAATATCTAGACCTAATCTTTGGTTGTTTGACACCACCTAAAAAGGAATAATGGATGAGTATAATTGTGGGTCTTTAAGTCATATGTTGATATCACCAATAAGATGAAAAACAGATGAGTATAATTGTATATAGCCCTGGAAAAATGGCACAATGAAAATATTATCTTTCCAAAGTAGGGAATTTCGTGATATTGCTTGATAGGATAAATTTTGTTCTCACTACTAGAAATTACTCCTATTGAAACAGACTTTTTGACAATGGTTCCAAAAGCATTGTTATAGAGAATCCATTGCTCTATAATAATTATTTTAATAGAACTACTTTGTGCTATAATTGTTGCTATTGTTGGATAACCATTGTAATAGGGTACCTTATAACAACGGTTGCTAGAACCATTGCCATAAAAGTCACCTACGACAACACTTCACTGACCAATAAAAGCTATTGCATATATAGGTTGTAATTTATTCCCTCCCAAATTTTTTACTTCATCCGTCAAAAATTAATGAAATATATAAAAGAAAAGACATCATTCCTCCCCCTCCCCCGAACTTGTCCGCTCAACTTACTTTAGCACTTAAACTAAACTTCTATTTATTTACTCCCCTAACATCTTTATAGTGAATTTATTTCACTCCTCAAAACTGAATACCACTCTCATAATGAAGAATGTGTTACACGCTCCATGTCAGTGCCAAATCTGTGCCACATCAGTGCCAGATTTTTGCCACGTAATAAATTAGAATTTTTTTTAAAAAAATAATTCATCACACATACTATTTTATGTATTTTGTTTTAAAAAGTAAAAAATATATATTTACTATATATATATATATATATATATGATAAAAAATGCACCCACCGCTTCCACCCCATCCCATTTTCATTTAAATAATATATATTTTATATAATTATTTTTATGTATTTTTTTAAAAATAAAATATATATATATATATATATATTTAAATAATATATATTTTATATTCATATATTAAATTAAACCCCCCTCTTCATTCTAGCCCCCCTCCCCCCACTCTTTCTCTCCTTCCAACCCCTCCAACCCTCGTTCTTTCTCTCCTTCCAGCCCCATCCCCACTCCCCACTCCCCACTCTTTCTCCCCTTCCATCCCTCCACCGTCCATTCTTTCTCCCCTTCCAGCCCCACCCCTACCTCCTACTCTTTCTCCCCTTCTAGCCTCCACCTCCGTTCTTCTCCTTTCCAGCCCTCCACCCCCACCCCGTAGACCAGGCAAACAAAATCAAAAGAGAGGTGAAGAAACTCTAGTATTAAAATATGAGTAAAATAAAATAAACATCCTCTCTCAATCAATCTACGAGATTGAACATAAGATATGATTCTCTTAGAACCTGAATAAATCTCACCTTTCCAAGCTATCCCAGCATACCCGGTAAAGCTAAAAACATAATCTCAGCAAAATAATATTGGACATCATGATAAATATCCAATCAATCCATACCTAAAATAACATCAAAGTCAACTATATCTAACACAAACAGATCTACCAAGGTCTCACGCCCAATAAAAGTCATGAAAAAATATCAGTACACTTGATCCATCACTAAATAATCACCTACCAGGTTAGATACATGAATAGGCTTGGCAAGAGGCTCACTAATAGAATCAAAACCCAAAGAAAAATACATAAACACATAGGAGAAAGTTAATCCAGGATCAAATAACACAGATTCAAGTCTTAAACAAAAGAGGATAATCCTATGATCACAATATCTAAAGCCTTTGCCTTAGGTCTGGTTGGTATAGCATAGCACTGCCCACGATCACCAACTGCCTGAGTGGCCCCATCACTACCACTATGAGCTCCACTATCTCTGCCCATCGCACCTATGGTAGCACAGCACCCTTACCTCTCACACCTAGAATATACGTGGGTCTAATGACACGGTAATGGTAGTCCTTATCCATATGGTAATCTCATCACACATAAAGCAACCTTTACGACCTGATTCAATAGAAGAAGGTACAACTAGGTCCCATCAAATACCTAGAACTATTGAACCAAAAGATCTATCACCTAAACTCTGTAAAGCCGCCTGTACTGGCCTACCCTAATATCCACAAGAACCTCTAAAATATCTACTATAAGAAACCTGACCTCTGAACTCACCAAAATAGTGCACTTACTTAGCGCTTCCCCAAGATGCCCGAAGAATACCCTCAGTCATCTTAGTATGATCTAATATACTCCAAAAAGATGTCTGAAATACAACCATCTATGATGTAGCTATTAGAGGGAGACATCCAAACCCTACACAAACTTTTGAATCTTCTCAGACTTGATGGAGATACTAGTAGAGTGAAATACCTTAGTTTTTAGATCTTAGAAAATTTTTGAGAATTTTGGTCTCTGGACCCAATATGACTTATGGTTATGAGCCATATGTTGGGGTACAAATGGTAAGGTCCAGTCGTATGCTGACCAGTGTTGGTTGGTGGGATAAATTTTAGCTACTGGAATGGATACGACTTAGGGGTACGAGTCATATTAGTGGTTACAGATCGTTTGGTTTCTTAAATTAATCTTAGACTTTGTTACTTAGGTTGGATCTGAGTACGAGTGGTTTACCATGAGTCGTAAGCCAGTGTACGAGTCATACCATGGAATCATATAGTGGACAATTTCTAAATCTTCCTGGCGTTTAAATCTGCTAGGGGTATGGATGAAGGGTACAGATTGTATGCGTTGGATACAACTTGGTTGGATGACTCATATTGGATGGGTATAACTCATGAGGGTTAGTCGTATCCCTGTGATGGGATTTTGGTGCAACTTAAGTGGAGGTATTCTGAAAATTTCCCTACTTATCCTAATAAGGTCCCACGACTTCTAAACTACTTGGAAGGTTATTTAACCTATTATTCCATTTATTAATACTTAGAACCTCTTCTAAATATTCTATAATTCTCTCAAAAAGTTTTTGGGCATGGGAAACTGGGGTTTCAACTAGAGGATTGATTTGGGGCTTGTCTTGGTGATTTTATTCCATCATAATCTTGATTTAAGTCATGTTTTTCCCTCATTATTAGTTTCAATTAAATTCATAGTTTTTATGAATGGTTTTCATGATTTCGTTGTTGTATGATTTTGGGATTTTAACTATGACTTGGGGTTTTGGTTATAAAAGCTTGGTTGTGATTTTTCCATGTTTCAACTATGCTTTTATATGAATTATTGATGGTTTTGGATAATTGGTTGCATGGGAATGGTTCTTTGGTAATGGACTTTGATTTTGGAAATTCTATGTCCCCAATATGTTTGATAAAATACCTTTAACAATGTTTTCATTAAAATATTAATTTTTCAATGGATCTTATGCATGTTTTAAATTATTAATTGAACCCTAAATGATATGAATAGTTTAAATGGTTTTAAATTGATTGGAAAGTACTCGGTGGCTATGGTTTTGGTTTATTGGAAATCATGTGGGGTACATAAAATCCTCTAACGTTTGTCTAAGGATAGTACTTGCAAGTTATTATTGGTATGATGATACCACTATTAATGGCCATGGTTAATAAATGGTTAATGAATTGGTTTGTTTCTTGGTAGTGGTTTTAACTGGATAATAATGGCAGAGTGTGTAGCAAAGCCATGGAAGGTGGAGGTCCCAGAAGGACCAAAACTGGAAATTCATATTTACCAATGTGAGGTTGGTCTTGGTGACTATGTGCATGATGTCACTCTTTATATTTGGAGGATGTACTAGTCATCCCAGTTTTTATTCCCTGATTATGCTGCTTCATGCACTGGGGCTCTTTCAGTAAGGAGAGCTGAACCCATAAAACCCATGGGTGGTTTAGGATGACAAATCTAAATAGCCCAGTTAAAGGTTTTAAAGGCATGCTAAACCCGGTCCCTTTTCCCGACATAGTTATATATATATGTATGGTTGTGTGCATATAAATGGATTTACTTGCTTTTATAAATAACATTATTTTATCCTTATCCTAAGTTTATGCTAGCGATCACTTGCTAACCCATCTTTGGGCGGACGTATACCCATGCTATGTAGGAATTAATCATTCTACTCTTCCTACGTAGTGATTGACTCAGGGATCAACATTTGGACTAAAGTGGTGAGTTTCCAGCCTTTTGGAAGGCTCTATTTCATGTTTTGGATATTTCTAGAAACTTTGATTTTATTTTGGATATTGATTTTGTCCATGGTTAGGGGCATGTCCCAACCAGATTTTAGTACTCTTTTAGTTAGAGACTTTGTGGTTCTTCTATGGGTTGGAATGAGCAAGATCGGTATTGGTGTCATCCTAGGCATTGGAATAAGCCAGAGGGCTAACATCATTGGATGATATTATTAGTTGTTCTATCATATTTCATTTTGGGATTAATTATATTATGTTTTGGTACTTATTTGGTTATGACCTAGTTTATGGCCTTTGGTATGCTTAGGTGTAGTTGGTATGGGATGGTTAGACACGGTTGGGTAGATCATAGTTGTGATCTTATCCCATAGTCTTCACATAAGCTGTTGCACTATCTTGCTATATGCTCTAAATTTATCCAACTTAGGGCAGGTGACTGGAGGTTGGGTTGGGTAACAGGGGTGGTCTCTAGTCCCAGTCGAACTTGGGATGCCCATTACGTTAAGTCCCCCAGTCGGGATGCGAGAAGTTAGTATCAGAGCCTAGGTTCTTGGCTAATTGAGATTCCACAAAGCCATGTCGAGTAGAGTCTCTTTTAGGGGTGTGTAGCACTCCACACTCATAAGGGAAAGGCTACAAGGCATTTAGAAATATTTCACATTCTTGGTATTCTATTTTCAATCTTGGAGTCTCAGTCCTAGAATCTTCTCTAATCTTTATTTGTTCGTCTTTCAGACATGCCTCGTAGATTTGGAACACACAAAAATTCTTCAATCCTATCTAGGGGTAATGATGAAGGGGTACATCCTACTTCTGGGGTTTATTTTCTATATCACGGTCCTATCCTTGATAGTTCTAGAGTTTCACCGGTGTATCCTACTCCTTCTCAAGGCGAGGTGACCAATGCAGAATTCTATTAGTCTATTTATGTTATTGCTCAAATAGTTGCTGCTCAGGCTGAGTGGGTATGACTGGTGCTTTGTCTGCTAAGGCCACAAAGGTTGGCCAATTTATGAACATGGGTCCTCTCACTTTTCTAAAGTAAAGGTGGAGGAGGATCCACATGGCTTTTTGGATAAAATGGAAAAGATATTTTGGGTGAGGCTACCAATGTGGAAGGGGTAAACTTTGTAGTTTATCATTCTAAAGAGGTTACATATCAGTGGTATGGGGAGTGGTACAAGGATGGGGGTGATGTGATAGAATCAATCTTGTGGGATACTTTTTCTAAGGCCTTCTTAGATCACTTCTTTTTCAAAAATTGAGAGAAGCAAAGATGGAGGAGTTTAAACCTCAAGCAGGAGAGGATGTCTATCAAGGAATATGCCCTATAGTTTTACCAATTATCAAGGTATGCTCCTGATTTAGTGGTCGACGTGCGAGAAAAAATAGGGAAGTTTGCTTTTTGGTTAAATTAGGATTTGATTTTAGAGAGAAAAACTTCCT
This sequence comes from Capsicum annuum, assembly GCF_002878395.1. Lineage (NCBI taxonomy): Eukaryota > Viridiplantae > Streptophyta > Magnoliopsida > Solanales > Solanaceae > Capsicum > Capsicum annuum. Next base: position 82,637,604 of record NC_061122.1, read on the forward strand.
TGCTAATTAAAGATATGGACATCTCTAGGTTGATTATTCATATGCAGCAAGTGGATAATGAAAAGAAGAAGTAAGCAAAGTTCGGGTATAGATAAGGTAAGAGGAGCAAGTTTTCTGATCAGGGTGGTGCTCAGTCTCAGGTTGGTTGGAATGGTGGAAAATGACATCAAAAAGTGGTGGAGTTCTGGTTCATATACTTCTGCTAGTGCTTCTTAATAGTCTGGTGATATACACATCATGGTGGTGACAATTTCCAAGCACAAGGTGGTCAATCTCATGAAAGTAGAGGTCAGTCAATTTCTTCATGCCCTACTTTTTGGTTCTGTGGTCATCCTCATTCGGGTTATTGCAATGAAGGAAGGGACAAATGATTTAAGTGTGGCCAGGCGCATCGACTTAGGGATTTCCTAGTTAATAAGGTTTCTACGGGGGCGAATAAGATTCCTGTGGCTTTATTTTCTGCTCCTACACTTGGTAGTGTCGCATCTACTTCTGTTACTGCTCCTTATTCTAGTGTTGGTCGGAATAAGTTGTATTCTTTGGCGTCCCAATAGGATTTCGAGGCATCACCTGATGTCGTTAGTGGTATGTTATATCTTTTCTCTCATAATGTATATTATTTGCTTGATCTGCGGTCCACTCTCTCTTATATGACTCCTTATATTTTTGTATCATTTGGTTTCAATCCAAAAGTTATTTTGGATCCTTTTCCTATTTCTACCTAGTAGGTGACTCAATTATTACTAAGAGAGTCCATAGAGGGGTGTGGTATCTATTGGTGAAAAGTAGACCTTGCTGGATCTGTTTGAGCTGGGTATGACAGATTTTGATGTCATTCTGGGTATGGATTGGTTGCACTCTTTTTACGTTTCCTTGGATTGTCGAACTTGTAGGGTTATTTTTAGGTTCCCTAGTGAACTGGTTATAGAATGGAAGGGTGGTTCTTTAGCTCCTAGGGGGAGATTTATTTCTTATCTTAGAGCTCGGAGGTTAATCTCTAAAGGTTGTCATTATCACTTGGTCTAAGTTAAAGATTCTAACTTGGAAGGTCCTTATTTCCAGTTAGCTCCGGTGGTTAATGAGTTTTTAGAGGTCTTTCTAGATAATTTTCTTGGTGTTTCTCTGGATAGGGAAATAGACTTTGGTATTGATCTAGTTTCAGACACTCGTCCAATTTCTATTCCTCTGTATAGAATGGCTCTGACTGAGTTGAGAAAACTTAAGAAACAACTTAAGGATCTTCTGGATAAGGGGTTTATTCATCCTAGTGTGTCCCCATGGGGAGCACCGGTGTTGTTTGTGTGCAAGAAGGATGGTTCCCTTCGGATGTGCATTGACTATAGGCATTTGAACAAGGTGACAGTCAAGAATAAGTATCCTCTTCCAAGGATAGATAATTTGTTCATATGTCAAGTTTTCTTTTAAGATAGATCTTCGGTCTGGGTACCATCAACTAAATATTAGGGAGGTGAATATCCTTAAAACGACTTTTCGTACTCAGTATGGGCACTTTAAGTTTTTGGTAATTTTATTTGGGTTGACAAATGCTCTGGTGTTATTTATGGATCTGATGTACAGGGCTTTTCATTATTATTTGGATTTTTTAGATATACTATTTATTGATTACATTCTGGTCTATTCTAAGAGTAAGGTGGAGCATGCTAATTACCTACATATGGTTCTGCAGACCTTAAAGGAACAATAGTTGTATGCCATATTCTCCAAGCGAGAGTTTTGCTTGAACACTGTAACTTTCTTGGGTCAGATTATTTCTAGTGAGGGGTTCATGGTGGATCCATAAAAGATTGATGTGGTAAAGAGGTGGCCTAGACCCGCGACTCCATTTGACATTTGGAGCTTCTTGGGTTTAGCCGGGTATTATAGGTAGTTTGTGGAAAGATTTTCATCGATAGCTTCTCTTTTTACTAAGTTAACTTAGAAAAAAGTCAAGTTTTCTTGGTTTGATGCTTGTGAAGGGAGTTTTAAGAAGTTGAAGGATAAGCTAACCTCGGCTCCGCTTTAACATTGCCTGAGGGTAGTGAGGGGTTTGTTGTCTATTATTAGGTCTTGGTTGTCTTTTGATACAACATGGGAAGGTGATTGTATATGCTTCCAGGCAGTTGAAGGTACATGAGAGAAATTATCATACTCATGATTTGGATCTGTTGGAGGTTGTGTTTGCTTTAAAAATATGACGGCATTTTTTGTATGATGTGCACGTGGATATATTTTCTAACCATAAGTCTACTGTATGTGTTCACTCAGATGGAGCTTAATCTCAGGTAGAGGAGATGGCTCGAGCTTCTCAAGGACTATGATATGAGCCTTCACTACCATCCAGGTAAGGCTAACATGTTTGTTGATGCTCTTAGCAGGTTATCCATGGGGAGTTTGGCTCATTTGGTGGAAGGAAAATGGGAGTTGGTGATGGATATTCACCGCTTGGCTAAACTTGGAGTTCGCTTCTTGGAATCCAAGGATGGTGGTGTGGTGGTGCAAGAAATGGTTTGATCATCTTTTGGTGCAGATATTAAGGAGAAACAACTGTTATATCCTATCTTGATGCAAATCAAGAGTGACGTTGGTCGGCAAAAGATAGTCGTGTTTGAGATCGGTGGTGATGATATTTTACAGTACCAAGGGAGGTTGTGTCTTCCTGATATCGATGGGTTGCGACAAAGAATTTTGGCTGAGGCACCTGAGTCACTCTATGTTGTTCATCCCTTCTTGACTAAGATGTATGATGATCTCAAGGAGATCTATTGGTGTAATGGCATGTAGAGGGATATGGCTAATTTTGTGGCCAAGTGCATAGTGTGTCAATAGGTTAAGGTTGAGCTCATAAGGCCAGGAGGGTTGTATGAAGAAATTGATTTTACCAAATGGAAGTGTGTAGTGATTAATATGGTCTTCGTTACTAGTCTTCCTAAGTCTCAAAATCAATATGATTTGATTTGGGTCATTGTGGATACGATGACTAAGTTTTCTCACTTTTTGCCAATGCGGATACCTTCTTGGTGGAGGATTATGTGAAGCTGTATCTTTAGGAGATTGTAAAGCTGCATGGGGTGACTGTTTCGATTATTTCTAGTTGTGGCATGCCGTTTATGTCTCACTTCTGGTGATCTTTTTAGAGAGGGTTGGGGAATAAGGTTAGTTTGATTACTACTTTCCATCCATAGACGGATGAGCAAGCAGAGAGAACTATTCAGACATTGGAGGATATGCTTTGGGCTTGTGTGATTGATTATGGTGGAAATTGGGTTGAGCATATTACTTCGGTGGAGTTTGCTTACAACAATAGCTATCATTCTAGTATTAGTATGGCCTCTTTTGAGGCATTGTATAGTAGGAGGTTTAGATCTCCTATTGGTTGGTTTGAGCTTGGTGAGGCAGACATGTTTGGTCCTGACTTGGTTTACCAGGCTATGGAGAAGGTGAAGGTGATTCGGGATAGGCTTAAACCTGGCCAAAGTCTCCAAAAGTCTTATGTGGATGTTAGGTGTAGAGACTTAGAGTTTGAGGTTAGGGATAAGGTTTTCCTCAAGGTATCTCCCATGTAAGGGGTAGTGCAGTTTGGAAAGAAGGGGAAGCTTATGAAAAACCACAAACTTCGGACCATGTCATATGGGCACCTCAAGCACACATATACCAGAGTTCACCCTGTAACCCAACCTAAACACTGCATCATATCATGGGATTCGAGGGAACTCTAATGAACAATTTAAGATCGCGGAATATTATAATAAGTCAACATTAGATACATTATAACAACTATGCCAAGTTCACAGTTGTTCACAATACCTTTATACAAACTAAAGTCAATAAGTTTATATGTCGGGACAAAACCCCGACTATAGCCAAACCAAGTCTTAAAGAGACTAAGTCTAAAGATAAGGACTAAGATGAATCAATGCACGAACTGCTTGATCATCTGATCACTGCGCAGGTAAAGAAAAAGATTCTCCGGCCCTACGTCTCGTGGGGACATTGTGTTTGAAGATGGTTAGAGGTTGGAACACTAGTATGTAACTCAAGGGTAAGGATAAAATAACATCATTTTACAACAAGACAATATATCATCATCTCTCAACCACAAGTCAATATAGATATATCATCATTCATATTCAAATACCTATCCTTATTCATAAGTGTCCCACATGCTAAACAACAGATCAAGGCTCAACATTATTCTTGAACATATACTCAGACACATGGATATACACAACATATTCATATTAAACCACGATAGGTACAAGACTTAGCATACATTCTCAAATCATTCATTCATAAGACACGGAGTGAAGAACTTCCAACCGAGTTATCCCATTAGGTCAATCTCATTGCCATTTCAGTAAACTAGGAACTAAAATGGCTGATTATTTCACTGGTCTAGGAACTCGAATCACTAGCCATCTCATTTCATTGAACTAGGAACTTGAATATCTAGTCTTATCTCCAGTCTAGGAACTCAAATCGCTAGCGTCTCATTTGGCAAGGTATTCTAACCTCAAGAGATCTCTTCAGACTAGGAACTCAAATCACTAGCTATATCACCGGTCTAGGAACTCAAATCACTAGCGGTCTCATTAGACAAGGAACTAGAATCACCTATTGTTCATTGGAATAGGAACTCAAATTGCTGGTTATCTCATTAAACGAGGAGCTTGAATCACTCTCCATTATTAGTAGAAATTTTAACTCTTGACCCATTGGTTCATGCACTTACGTTCATTCGATTCATATCACACATGACCACAAGGTCCCCATGGGAGCCTTCATTGCTCAACCATCTTAATAGGACAATGCCTTCATCCAAATCATTATAAAATTCTATTTGTGGTCTTCAAGACCCTCATAATCCATTCACATATCACTAACAACATTCTATCACATTTTCACCACACTTAGTTCCATATACAATTCAAGTTCATTTTCATGTCTAGGGCTTTACCCTCTTGTTAGCCATCAACCAACAAGGTTATGGATTTCAAAATACATGACTCATAATACTTTCACAATATTATTCAACAATCATTCATACTCATTTAGGCCATTGCCCTAGCTCAACACATTGTCAATCATACAACTAGTCATTTCACTTAGACATTTTCACAAAAACCTTGTGTTCATACCTTTGACAAGGTCATTATCATGGTAAAAACCATCAAGACTAGGGTTACTTAAGATCCTTATGTTAAAAAACATACAAAAAGCACCATCATATAAAATCTACCATCAATGACATGTATCAACACAAATATAAGCAAGAATCATCATTATTTATTGTTAGGTAACAAAACCCTTTTCATTTGATTCAAAACCATCATGTATACTAACTAATCCAAGTGTGAAATACAAGGGTTTAGAGTTATTTAAAGAGGTCAACAGATTCATTCCTTAATAAAAATTACACACTAAGAATCTTGACTCTCCTTCTTGACACAAGATGAAAACTTTAACCCCTAGCTTCCAATTTTGCTTCAAGAGCCTTTAGAGTGTTTAGGATGTTTGTGTATTGTAAAATGAAGACTCAGGAGGCTAAAATGCCTTATGAGAGAGTTTAGGGTTTTAGGTATGGGAAATGACAAAAAGGTCCTTGGTTAAAAACTAAAGAGCCCACACGTGCAGGGGTATGACTCCTCCTTATGGTTCACTTGGCAATCGTGACCTAGGGTACTAGTGGTACCCTAACTCATACCCTAGGATTCCCCTAGGTTAATCATATTTTTGTGGGTACGAAAGGGAACCTTATATTCATAACCAAGGTTACGACTCATTCCCAATCTTGAGCTCCACTCGTGACCAAAATAGTCCATACAGTTTTAGACTTTACTCTATACGGTTGAGTAGTACACGACTCGTATGCATTGGTTATGACCAAGGAATGGCCTTGTCATATAGAGCATAGTAGATTAACCTAACATACTGTTTATGATACAAAAGGGAAGGGGGAGAGGGGTATGAGTCATCACCTAGGGTATGACTCAAGCACCTCAACCATATCCACTCCATAGACACAGAAAGGTTATCGTTTTTCCAAATGGTCCAAGGTCTAGGTGTTTCAATTAACTTCCACTTTGATAGGTAAGCATAGATACAAGTTAGCATCTCAATATACCCCAAAGAAATATTTACTCAAGTTAGAAACAACACACTACAAGGATACAACATGACACACATATCATGATCACTACCAATCAACCAAAAATTTTGCTAGGCCACATCCTCGGGTGTTTCATTCTCCCCCCACTTAGGATCATTCGTCCACGAATTATGGGTAAGGCAAGAATGAATACAAGCCAGCACATTAGCACACATCATAGCCAACCTTCCAGAAAAGTTAGGACCAAGCACACAACAACATTACAACACAACACATACCGTGATCATCATCAATTAACCATTTTATTTCATTCATTAGGGAATCCAATCCCATTATTTATCAAGGCCATATGGCTCCTTCAAAGTTTAGGGAATCGAGCCCACTATCAAAAGGAACTTGAACCAAAGACACACGTTAAATTAAAAATGATTAACATATACCTCAATCATAAGCTTCCAAAATGGGAAATAAATGCAGGTACTTGGATTTCATGTCCTCTTCCACCTCCCAAGTAGCTTCCTCGGACTTTTGGTTCCTTCATAGAACCTTCACCGAGACCACTTCTTTTGTTTTCAATTGGAGAACTTGCCGGTCCAAGATCCTCACCGGGACCTCCTCATAGGACTAGGATTTCGAGACACCAATATCTTCCTAGGGAACAACCAAGGAAGGGTCACCCACACATTTCCACAACATAGACACATTGAAAATCGGGTGACTGGAGTTCATACTAGGAGGCAACTCCAACTCATAGACAACATTTCCAACCCTCTTTACAATCAAGTAAGGACCAACATACCGGGGACTAAGCTTTCCCTTTTTATAGAATCGTATCACTTCTTTCATAGAAGACACTTTCAAGAATACCCAATTGCCCACACTAAAATCTATATCCCTACTCCTTATATCCATATAGGAATTTTGGAGACTTTGAGCGGTCTTCAATCTATCATGAATCACCTTCATCTTCTCTAAGGCTTGGTGGACTAAGTCGGGCCCAAGCAACTTACCCTCACCAACTTTGTACCACCCAATAGGAGATAGGTATCTTCTACCATACAAAGCCTCAAAAGGCGTCATGCCAATACTGGAGTGGTAACTATTATTATAGGAGAACTCAATAAACAGAAAATGGTCCTACCAATTACTACCATAATCAATTATGAAAGCCCACAACATTTCCTCCAAAGTTTGGCTAGTTCTCTCTGCTTGACCATCCATTTTTAGGTGGAAAGCGGTACTAAGGCACGCCTTAGTTCCCAAACCTTTTTGGAATGACTTCTAAAAGTGGGATGAAAATAGAGAACCATGATCTGAGATAATAGACACCGAAGCACCGTGCAACTTTATGATCTTCGAAAGATATAATTTAGCATAATCTTTTACCGAGTAATTAGTCCTCATGGGCAACAAATGGGCAGACTTGGTCATTCTATCAAAAATGACCCAAATAGAATCATATTATTTTTGAGACCTAGGAAGACCGATAATAAAATACATATTAATAGACTCCCACTTCCACTCAAGAAACACAATTTCTTGGTATAGGCCATCGGGCCTCATCTGCTCAACTTTCACTTATTGACACACCATACATTTGGCCATATGGGTAGCAACATCATGCTTAATATTATCAGCCAATATAAATCTGTAAGGTCATGATATATTTTGGTGGAACCGGGATGGATAGAATAACAGGGTTCATGAGCCTTAGCTATGACCTTTTTCCTCAATCCATCGATGTCGGGAACACATAGCCTAACTTGATACCTCAAGATACCATCGCCACCAATCACGAAGTCCATGATTTTTTGTTGACCAACATTACCCTTGATCTTCATCAAATAGGGGTCCAATATTTGTTTTTCCTTTATCTCAATAATAAGAGACAATTGAGATACCATCCTCGGAGTCCGTAAGTTGAACTTAAAGATTTGCCAAACAGCAAATATCTTTCTCTAATTCCTACTTATCCTTATCAACATGGGCCAAACTCCCCATAGATAATCTACTAAGAGTATTGTTGACTACATTCGCCTTATCGGGATGGTATGAAGACTTATATCATAGTTTTTCAATATCTCAAGCCACCTTTTTTGTTAGAGATTCAACTCCTTTTGGGTAAATACATATTGGAGGCTTTTATGATCAGAAAAGATATTAGCATGAAAACCATAGAGATAATACCGCCAAATTTTCAAAGCACAGACCACGGCTAACAATTCTACGTATAGGTGGGATAGTTCTTTTTGTGAACTTTCATTTGCCTTGAAGTATAGGCCATCACCTTACTATGTTGCATCAACATGCAACTAAGATCAACCCGAGAGAAATCACAATAAACTACAAAACCATCACTACCCTTGGGTAAGGTTAAAATTGAACCCAAAGTTAATTTATCTTTCAACTTCTCAAAACTATCCTCACATGTATTAGACCACAAGAACTTGACCTTCTTTTGGGTTAATTTGGTCAACAGGGTGGCTATGGTGGAAAATCTCTCGACAAACCATCTATAATAACCGACTAGACCCAAGAAGCTCCAAATATCAATTAGAGTCGTAGGTCAAGGCCACTTCTTAACTGCTGCAATCTTTTGGGGATCCACCATGATCCCTTCACTAGAGATGACATGACCAAGAAAGCTACAACTTTTAACCAAAACTCACACTTAGAGAACTTGGCATACAAACAATGATCTCTCAAGGTTTATAACATGGCATGGAGGTGATCTACATGATCCGTCTCACTCTTAGAGTATACTAAGATATCATCAATGAAGACAATGACAAACATATCCAAGAATGGATAGAAGACCCTATTCATCAAGTCCATGAATACCGCTAGGGCATTTGGTTTACCCAAAGGACATGACAGGAAACTTATAGTGACTATACCGGGTTCTTAAGGCAGTCTTATGTATATCCACTTCCCTAATCATAAGTTGATGATAACCCGATCTAAGATCAATCTTAGAGAAATACTTCACACCCTGAAGTTGATCAAATAAATCATCGATCCTTGGAAAAGGATTTTCTTTCTTTATGGTCACCTTGTTCAACTAACGATAATTAATGCACATACGAAGGGAACCATCCTTTTTTCGCACAAACAAAAAGGGAGAACCCCTAGGAGACATACTAGGCTAGATAAAACCCTTATCAAAGAGGTCTTTCAGTTGCTTCTTAAGTTCTTTCATATCTGATAGAGCCATTCTATAAGGAGGGATAGAGATTGGATGAGTGTTTGGGATAAGATCAATCCTAAAATCAATTCCCTATAGGGAGGAACACTGGTAATATCATCGAGAAATACTTCAAGAAATTTATTTACCACGAGAACAGATTCTAGAAAAGGCTCTTCCAAGTTAGAATCTTTAACTCAGACCAAATGATACAAACACCCCTTTGAAATCAAATTTTGGGACTTGAGATAAGAAATAAACCTTCTGTTAGGCACTAAAGGACCACCTTTCTAAACAATAACCATCTCACTAAGGAATTTAAACATAACCCTACAGGTCCGATAATCTAAAGAAGCATAGTAAGATTGCAACCAATCCATTCCCAAGATGACATCAAAATCAACCATGTCTAACTTTATTAGGTCAACAAGAGTATCTCTATCACCAATAGATATCACACACCTTTTATAGAACCTTCTAATAATCACAAGGTCTCCAATTGGGGTAGAAATAGAAAAAGAAAGTGATAGACTTTGGGACCATAATTAAGATGCACAGCCAAATATGGGGTCACATAAGAAAGAGTGGACCCTAGATCAAGTAAACAATACACATTATAGGAGAATATTCTCAACATACCGGTGACAACATCGGGAGATACCTCATAATATTGGCGAGTAGAAAGTGAATACAAGTGGTTCTGGCCAACACCAGTGCCAGAAGAAGAAACAAAAGCAGACATAGCACCCTTTGGTATGAGAGGAGTGGAGTAATAATAAGGACCTTATTGGCTGAACCAGCCATTCAAGAGGGGAACTCTTGTTGTATATGCTCGACTTGACCATAATAAAAACATCTACCTTTTCCTATCTCACACTCACCATGATAACTCTAACCACAGAATCTGTAAAGAGGGTGGGGTGGAGTCGACTGAGCACCACTAGTCTAAAATTGGACACCTTATGCTCAGGACCCACCACTAAATTGAGATCGATGACCACCTGAGAACTTCGGGTAAGGAGTGTGAGCACTAGCCTAGGAGAATGAACCTAAACTCCCCCACTTCTTTTGTGGCCACTTTTCATTATCTCTACCACTACTTCTGGAAGGCCTAAATTTCCTTCCTTGCCTCTCACTAAGCTCAACTTGCTTTTTTTTTTCTCATCCTCTACTTATTGGATATACATAATTAACCTAGAGATATCCATGTTGTCAATTAATAATGCCACCTTGATCTCTAGGACTAACTCACAAGACAATCTTGAGACAAACTTGCTCATTCTAGCCCTCATGCTAGAGACCATCTCGGGAGAATAATTTGACAATTGATGGAAATTTAAGGTATACTCTTGAACGGACATTCTCCCTTGCTTTAGGTTCACAAACTATTCCACCTTAGTCTCCCTCAACTCTTGAGAAAAAAATCAGTCAAGTAAAGACTCAGAGAAATCCACCCAAGATGCTAGACTAGCATCAATACCCCTAGACAACTCCCACCTTTCATACCACTGGTATACTATACCTTTCAATTGATAGGAAAAAAGCTTAACACCCTTAATTTTTGAAGCATGCATGATTTCGAAGATCATCTCCATTTTATTAATAAAGCCTTAAGGATCTTCTAAACCTTTGTACCAGAGAACATAGGAGGGATCAACCTCATAAATTAACTAAATCTCATGGACTCAGAAGCAACAATATTTGGAGCACCACACTCTATTTGAAATGCTACCAATTGAGTTAAAAGGTTGATAGAGGAACAAAACTCCATATTAGTAGCATCTCTTTGAGGGAATAAGTCAGGATTGGTGGATGGAATCCTATAAGGATGGACAGATGCTACAACCTTAGCCCAGGTATGAACTCTAGAAGTTGGATGAGCTTCATCCATAGGACCCTTATAAGTGTTTTACTGAGCCTTAAATCTTCTTTAAGGCATGATCTGAAAGATAGCAAATGAAATCAGAGGAATTCAAGACCTTAGACTTTATATCTTGATATTGAAACACAAGAAAGGGAAACATTTCCTAAAATGTCTCATAGATTCTCTTTTATAAGTGTGGCGTGCTTCACACGTATAAAAGAGACTCTACTTGAAATGGTATTGTTAACACCCAACTGACCATGATCCTAGGATCTGATACCATCTTGATAGGCCTTGAACTTCAGGCCATGTCGTATGGGCACCTCAAGCATACATGTATCAGAGGTCTCTCTGTAACCCAACCTAAACACCTCATCATATCATGGAAGTTGAGGGAACTCCAATGAACAATTTAATATTTTGCAATAATATCATGAGAAAACATTAGATACATTATAACAACTACGCCCACGTGCACAGTTGCTCACAATACCTCTATACAAACCGAAGTGAATAAGTATATATGTCAGGAAAAGCCCCTAACTATAGCCAAACTAGGTCTTAAAGAGACTAAGGCTAAAGATAAGGACTAAAATGAATGTCTTCCAGATGTAAGAAAGCTTACCCCTTCAAGTCAATGCACGAATCACTTGATCATCTAATCATTGTGTAGGTAAAGAAAAAGATTCTCCGACCTCTATGTCGTGTGGGGATGTAGCGTTTAAAGATGGTTAGCGATTGGAATGGTAGCATGTAACTCAAGGGTAAGGATAAAATAACATCATCACTTAACAATAAACTAATGTATCATCATCTCTCAACCATAAGTCAATATAGGTATATCATCATTCCTATTCATATACTTATCCTTAAACATAAGTGTCCCAAATGCTAAACAAGATATCAAGGATCAACATCATTCTTGAACATAGACTCTACACATAGATATACACAATATATTCATATTAAAATATGATGGGTACAAGACTTAGCATGTATTTTCAAATCATTCATTCATAAGACATGGAGTGAAAAACTTCCAATCGAGTTATCCCATTAGGTCAATCTCATTGCCATTTTATTAAACTAGGAACTTAAATCGCTAATTGTTTCACCGGTCTAGGAACTTAAATCAGTAGCCATCTAATTTCATTAAACTAGGAACTTGAATCTTTAGTCTTGTCACCTGTCTAGGAACTCAAATTACAAGCTGTGTCATTTGGCGAGGTATTCTAACCTCAAGAGATCTCTTTAGATTAGGAACTCAAATCACTAGCCATATCACCGCTCTAGGAACTCGAATTACTAACCGTGTTATTAGATGAGGAGCTCGAATCACCTATTGTTCATTAGACTAGGAACTTGAATCACAAGTTATTTCATTAAATAAGGAACTCAAATCACTCGCCATTATTAGTTGACATTTGAATGTTGATCCATTGGTTCATGCACTTACATTCAAATGATTCATATCACATTTAGAGCCTTGGCTCATTTAGCCAATTCAACATTATACATGACCACATGGTCCTCATGGGAGCCTTCATTGCTCAACTATCTCAATAGGTAATTCCTTTATTCAAATCATTATACAATTTAATTTAAGGTCCTCAAGACCCACACAAGCCATTCACATGTCACTAATAATATTTTATCATATTTTTACCACACTTGGTTCCATACACAATTCAAGTTCATTTTTATGTCTAGGGGTTTACCCTCTCATTAGCCATCAACAAACAAAGTTATGAATTTCACAATACATGATTCATAATGCTTTCACAATATCATTCAACAATCATTAATACTCATTTAGTCCATTGCCCTGGCTTAACACACTGTCAATCATAACATTAGTCATTTTACTTAGACGTTTTCACACATACTTGTGTTCATATCTTTGACAAGGTCATTTTAATGGTAGAAACCATCAAGACTAGGTTTACTATGGACCCTTATGTTAAAAAACATACAACGAGCACCAATATATACAATCTATCATCAATAACATGTATCAACACAAATATAAGCAAGAATCATCATTATTTATTGTTAGGTAACAAGACCTTTTTCATTTGATTCAAAACCACCATGTACACTTACAAATACAAGTGTGAAATACATGGGTTTAGAGTTATTTAAAGAGGACAAGAGATACATGCCTTAAAAAAATGACACACCAATAATCTTGACTCTTCCTTCTTGCCACAAGATGAACACCTTCAAACCCTGGCCTCTAATCTTTTTTCAAGAGACTTTAGAGTATTTAGAATGTTTGAGTATTGTAAAATGAATACTTAAGAGGATACACTGCCTTATATAGTTAGAGGTTTTAGGGTTTTAGGCATGGGAAATAACGTAAAGGTCCTTGGTTAAAAGCTGAAAAGCCTACAAGTGCAGGGGTATGAATCCTCCTTATGGTTCACTTGGCAATCATAAAATAGGGTAAAATTGGTATCCTAGGTCATACCCTAGGCTTCCCCTAGGTAAACCACACTATTATATGTACGAAAGGGCACCCTTGAGTCGTAACCAAGGGTAAGACTCATGCCTCAATCGTGAGCTCTACTCATGACCAAAATAGTCCACATAGTCTCAAACTTTACTCAATACAGTTGAGTAGTCTATGACTCATATGATTTGGTTACAACCAAGGAATGTTATTGTCATATAGAGGACAATACATTACCCTTACATAATGGCTAGGATACTAAAGGGAAGGAAAGAGGGGTATGAGTCATGACCTAGGTTACAACTAAAGCACCCCAATCGTATCCACTGAGTCATAAAAAGGATGTTATTTTTCCAAATGGTCCAAGTTCTAGGTGTCTCAATTCTATCCCACTTTGATAGGTAAGAATAGATACAAGTTAACATCTCAACATATACCAAATAAATCTTTACTCAAGTAAGAAAAAACACACTATAAGGCTACAAAACGACATACATATCATGATCACTGCCAATTAACGAAATATTTTGCAAGGCCACATCCTTGAGTGCTTCAACCGAGTCCACGGTATGTTGGTCCATATGAGGTATTATGGAGAATTGGTAATGTTACTTATGAGCTGGAGTTTCCTTCTAGATTGATATTGGTTCATATAGTCTTTCATGTTTCCATGTTGAGGAAGTGCATTGGTGATCCTTCTTCGGTTGTTTCTTAGGAAGGATCGGGTATTTGGATTCTTTATCTTATGAAGAGGTCCCTGTTGAGATCTTGGATAGGCAGGTTTGTCAGTTGTGGACTAAGTATGTGGCTTTGTTTAAGGTTATTTGGTAGAACCATAAGGTGGAATAAGCTACATGGTAAGTAGAGGATGACATGAAGTTGAAATATCTGCATTTGGTTTCTGCTCTTGTGATTCATGCGAAAATAATGTGTCTCAACACATCTTTATTTTCAAAGTTTGTTAAAGAAAAGATTAATATCTTTTCCTCTTTGTTTTCAAACTTTGTTAAAGAATGGAAATATGTTCGATAATGTAAATGACTCATGTGTGTGGTTACCCCTACCTTATCTGTCATTCGGGGATGAATTCCCTAGTAGGGGAAACCAAAACACCTTAGTTTCTAGACCTTAAAAAATTTCCTAGATTTCTAGTCTCTGGACCCAGTATGACTCATGGGTATGAGCCGTATGTTAGGGTACTAATGGTAAGGTCCAGTCGTATGCTAACTAGTGTCGGTTGGTGGGATGGATTTTGTCTACTGGAATAGATACGACTTTAGGGTACAAGTAGTATTGGTGGTTATGGATTATTTGGTTCCTTAACTTAATCTTAGACTTGGTTACTTAGGTTGTATCTGAGTACGAATGTCTCACCATGAGCTGTAAGCCAGGGTACGAGTCATACCATGGACTCGTATGGTGGAAAGTGTCTAAATCTTCCTTGGGATTAAATCTTCCAGGGTACGGATGAAGGGTACAGATCGTATGTTTTGGATACGACTTGGTTGTATGAGTCATTTTCTGGACAGTGTTTAATCCAAAGGTCGAGGATAAAAAATAATTGGAGGGTATCACTCGCATTGGAAGGGTACGACTCGTGAGGGTCAATGGTATCCCTGTGACTGGATTTTGGTGCAACTTAAGTGAGGGTATTCTAAATATTTCTCCACTTATCCTAATAAGGTTCCACGACTTATAACATACTTGTAAGGTTATTTACCTTATTATTCCATTCATTAACACGTAGAAACTCTTCTAAACACTCTATAATTCTCTCAAAAGCTTTTGGACATGGAAAGCTAGGGTTTCAACTAGAGGATTGATTTGGGGCTTGTCTTAGTGATTTCTTTCCATCATCACCTTGGTGTAAGGCATGTACTCTTCCCTCATTGTTAGTTCCAATTAAAGGCATGGTTTTTATGAATGGTTTTCTTGATTTCATTATTGTATGATTTTGGGGGTTTAACTATGATTTGAGTGTTTTAGTTATAAATGATTGGTTATGGATTTCCCATATTTTAATTATAATTTTATATGAATTAATGGTAGTTTTAGATAATTAGTTGCATGGGTTTGGTTTTTTGGTTTTGGAAATACTATGCCCCCAATGTATTTGATAAAATGCCTTTACCAATGTTTTCATTAAAATATTAGTTTTTCAATGGAAATTATGCATGGTTTAAACTTGGTAATGGAATCCTAAATTATAAAATTGGTTTGAATGGTTTTAAATGGATTGGAAAAGCCTTGGTGGCCATGGTTTTGGTTAATTAAAAATCATGTGGGTACATGGAATCCCCTAAGGTTTGGCTAAGGATAATACTTACAAGTTATTGTTGGTATGACCATACCACTATTAATTGCCTTGTTTAATAAATGGTCAATAGATTAATTGGTTGCTTGATGTGTGAGCAGATGCTAACATATTTGAGGCTTTTAACTGAGAATAATTGCAAAGTCTTAAGTAAATTTTGTCATTTTTGATTGTTTTATCTTTGATTTTGTAGTGGAAGTCAAGATGCAAGAGAACCAACAATGATGAAAGTAAAATATTTGAAATCTGAAGCAAATAGAAGAACAGTCTGGCTGACGACATTCTTGATAAGTCGTCAGTACTCTGATAAGTTATAAGCTTCATCTTTAGCCTAAAATAAAGATTGGGATTCAGCTAGAAGAAGTGACGATGACATGTGATAAGCCGTTAGAGTTGTGATAATCCGTCAAGATCATCGTTAGCCTAAGGCAGAACATGAGGGCTGAAGTAAATCATCGACGACATCTGTGATAAGTCATCAAAGATCTGATAAGCCATCATGTTTCATTGTTAACCTTAGGCAGCAACTATAAAAAGTAGAGAAAAGCTAACGACATCTGTGATAAGTCATTAGGCTCCTGATAAGGCATCACAAAATGTCATCACCTGTTCGAGAAATTACTAAACTCTGTGATTTTGTTTCCATAATTAGGATGAAGTAGTTAAAGCATATGTTAAGGTTTTCTAATTATAAAAGGAGGCTAAACATATCGGGGGGCAGAAAAAAACATATTGCAAGGGAGTTCACCTCTCTTTGGGGGCTCTAAACTTAGAATTCAATTTTTAACTCTTTGATTTAGTTGTGGGAATTTTCTCTTGAACTTGGAAGAGAATCAACTTCATACTTCATCTTTTGTAAGTTTAGTTACTTTGAATGATGAATATAATTATTGCTATCTCTTTATTTCTCATGTGGAACTAAAACCCACAACTAGGGTTGTGGGATCTATGATTATTTCTCCATGGATTTAATATTTGGTTAGGGTTCGAGTGATTGTGGGAACATCTTGATAATTCTTTTATATTAATTATTTTTTGTTGGTTGTAAATAATAGGCCTTGATTACTTTTATTTGCTTGAGATAAGAAATCAACCCTAGTAAGAAGTGAATTATCAATGAGGATTTAGGAAGTTTAAGTTCTCATCTAATGATTAATGCTGTAATAAGATTGATCAACTCAAGATAAAATCAGTATGAATAGAATGCTTTTCTAAGTTCGAGAGAATTAGGGAGTTCAACATCTAGGTAGGTAGAGAAACACTTAGATGGACTGTCGAAACTGAAAATTTGGTGTTTCCCATAAGTCATGAGAATCTAACACTACAACTATTATTCAATGGAGGATTACTAATCATAGTGATCACAACCCTAGTTCCTTTCTATCATTGATTTAAACCATTGGAATTTTAGTTTTTAGCTCAGAAGCAAATTAAAACTTTAACATTTGTTTGATCATTGAAAGCCCCCATTTTATCTTTTTGTATCATTTGTTTGAATTTAACTTGTAGCTTTAGTTTTAAACTATTTTAATCGCCACTCACATTATTCCCTGTGGATTCGACCCCGACTCCAAAGTTGGGTAAATGTATTAACGACGATCGCCTTGCACTTAATTGACGTGTAAGTTGAGTGTTATCATTGCTTGGTGATAGTTTTAATTGATAAATAATGGCGGGCTGTGTAGATAAGTTGTGGAAGATGGAGGTCCTAAGGGGGACCAAAACTGAAAACTCATATTTGCCGATGTGAGGTTGGTCTTGGTGACTGTGTGCATGATGTCACACTTTATATTTTGGGCATGTACTAGTCATCCCAGGTTTTATTCCCTGGTCATAAGGCTTCACGCACTGGGGAACTTTCAATAGGGGGAGCTAAATCCATCTAGCCCTCGAGTGGTTTAGGACGGCAAAGCTAGCCCAGGTAAAGGTTTTAAGGGAGTACTAAACTCGGTCCCTTTTCTCGACATGGTTATATATATACATGCATGGTTGTGTGCATATGGATGGTTTTACTTGGTTTTATAAATGACATTATTTTATCCTTATCCCGAGTTCATGTTAGCAATCACTGCTAACCTATCTTTGGGATGCTGTATACCCACGCTATGCAGGAACTGACCATTCTACTCCTCCTACATAGTGATTGACTCAGAAATCAGCATTTGGACTGAAGTGGTTAGCTTTCGTCCTTTCAGAAGACTCTATTTCATGTTATGGATATTTATAGATGCACTGATTTTATTTTGGATATTGGTTTGGGCCATGGTTGGGGACATGTCCTAACCGAATTTTATTACTCTTTTGGTTAGAGGCTTTGTAGTACTTCTATGGGTTGGAATGGGCAGAATCGGTATTGGTGTTGTCCTTGGCATTGGAATAAGCTGTAGGCCTGACATCATTGGACAATAATGTTGGTTGTTCTATCATATTTCATTTTGGGATTAATTATATTATGTTTTCAAACTTATTTGATTATGGCCGAGTTTATGGATTTGGTATGGTTTAATACGGTTGGATGGTTAATATGGGATAGTTGGACTTAGTTGGGTCAGTCACGGTTATGATCTTATCCCATAGTCTTCACGTAAGCTGTTGCACTATCTTGTTACATGCTCAAAATTCAGCCAACTCAAGACAGGCAGTTGGAGGTTGGGTTGGGTAATGGGGGTGGTCTTCGGTCCTGATCGAACTTGGGATGCCTATTACGATAAGGCCCCGATCGAGTCACAACACATAGAAATATTTGTACAAGGAATAGAAACGTACCTCATACTTTACTGCAGTCATAGAGCGCTACTCCAGGCAATTAAACTCCTCATACATCTGATCCCTCAAACTGTAAGGAACAAACCTCTCCAAAAATACATCAACAACTGATCCCAAGTCATATCAGAAAAATCAAGAGATCTGCAACTAACCAGTGACCTCCATGAATCTCTAGTATCTCTCAACTGATAGGTAGTATAAACAACTCTATGTGACTCAAGATAACCCATATTATTCCATTTGTAACAGCAATCAATCAGGAACTCATATGCATCCTCATCCATAGCACTACTTAATCTAGGAGGACCCAAAAGAGTAAACATTTCGAATATCTTCTAAGCCCCAAAAGTTATAACAGTATTTGTAGCAAGAGGAGGCATAGTGAATCTGGCAGACTGAGATCCCATTTGAGGAGGTAACATAGATGAAGGCTACTTTCCCAACATGGGATACCATACTTCAATATTGGTGCTGAAATAAGAATAGGACTTGAGGTCTGAGGGTTTCCCAAACTAGAAGTAGGTGCAGCAGAAGGATCCAAACTCAAAACTGGAAGAATAATTAAAATAACCAAAGAAGAAGCCTCTAAGGGGTTTAGTAAATGCACCAACAACCTGTAATGCCCTAATTTTCTGAACTGAAATGCTACACGGTGCTCATGACCCCAAAGGACCACAAGCTAACCCATGACCGATATCTGTACCTGTAAACTGCATAATATCTCATAAAATATGCAAAAACATGAACTGTAAGGCCATAAGGTTCAATACTAATAGATATTTGAAAAATATGGTATATCAATACCAAAAAGAAACATAAATACTAAAGTCTGAACATCTAATCTGACATCTAGTTTGAAAGCCTCTAACTGAACTGAATAAGGAGTTGATGGGACATGTCCCCAACTAACTCCAACTACTGAAATAAAGTGAAAACTAAAATAGAAATGAAATCATCATGTCCTCAAAGGATGAGGACTCACGTCTAACTCTGACTGCTGATCCTGGAATCTACTGCTGATTTGGAGCTCATGCCTATGAACCTATGGATAACATAAGAGAAAGCACCATAGCGCAAATACGTCAGTACGTCTGAATGTACTGAGTATATGAGTGAGGTAGGATAAATGCAAAGGGTTATATGCATGAAAAATACTGACTAATATAACCGTGAGTGTACAAACATGCATACGTAACTGTAACTGAACTCGTGGAGATACTGAGTACTGAG
This sequence comes from Capsicum annuum, assembly GCF_002878395.1. Classification (NCBI taxonomy): domain Eukaryota; kingdom Viridiplantae; phylum Streptophyta; class Magnoliopsida; order Solanales; family Solanaceae; genus Capsicum; species Capsicum annuum. The sequence goes on from NC_061122.1 coordinate 82,657,520, forward strand.
TCTGAATACTGACAACATGAGTGTACTGATAATGAGATTTTGAAAAATTGAGTTTACTGATATTGATATGTAAATCACTAATAAGTGATGGATCTGATATTGTATTACTGAATACTGGGAGACTGATACTATATTACTGATAAAGGAATGATGTTTCTGACAGTTCAAATTCTGAAGAACTGGTCTGATTCACTGTATCTGACAGTCCTAAAGCTGAGTACTGATAACATGAGTTTGATAACTTTTGTGATTGATAACATAAGTGATTGTAGCTGACATTCCATAAATCTGAAGGAAATTATCTGAGTTCAATTCTATTTTTGAGTTGACTATATCTGACAGTCCTGATTTACTGAAATCTGAAGAATTATCTGAGTTCTTTATTGAGAATGTGTAGCTATAGCTGACAGTCCTAAAATTTATAACTGAAACTGTGGGAAGTAGTTATCTAACTGACATGCCCCAAATACGCTATAATATCTAAGCTGGGGTCCAATCTCTGCCCCGACTGGAGGGGTGTCAATACCGTGCCACTGGTAAGGACAACTGTGAGAACCCTAAACTGGTAGGTACTCAAGTGAGAACGGTGGGAACCCTAAACTGACGGGTTAAGCCACCTCATCAACCCTAATCTGATGGGTTAAGATGTCTCATCCTATATTGGCTACGTAGTTCTGGAATACAAGGATTGCTACTAAGAATCACAACTTGAACTGGTGGGTGAGTTCCAATCCTTGGGTTTACTCGGTGCTAAACACTACTCCCATCTGAAGGACACTGAACTGAATAACTAAGCTGAACTGAATAACTGAACTAAACTAATTAGCTGAATTGATACAGATTAACTAGACTGATACTAGTGGTATTGTTTAGCAGAGCTAAACTAAGTTTACTGGATTCCAATGACTGATGAAATGTACTGAGTTCTGAGGACTGGTTGAGAGTACTGAAGTTACTGAGATTGACTGTGAATACTGAGGTTACTGAAGTTACTCAGCACTGAGATTACTGAGATTACTAGACTACTGAGATAACTGAGATTTCTGAGTTTTCCTGAGTCACATGACCGACTGAATTCTATAAATCATGGCTTGACTGAGAGTATCGTGAAAACATGACATGGCTCTAGGCACACAGCTATATTTTTTGGGTGCAAGTACCCCCAGGACTCGATGGAAGGAAACTGACACAACTTGAATTTCTTGAGTACACGACCATTAATAAAAATCCATAATACATGAGTGGGGGATTTCATGAAGTACATGGTCATCATAATATCTATCATGAATAGTAATGCTTATAATCAAGTCATAAATCTCATTTTCTAATATCATGGGCATTCCGACAATATATACTATTCATAGAAATCACATGTAAACCATTCAAGCATAAGGGAACGACAACATGTAACATTTAGTTCATATTGTAATGATTTGGGGATATTATGCTTCATGTATTTATTCAACATCTCAAACATGGTAGGGAAAGCATGGATATATTTTGTGTACATAATTTATATCTCCATTATCATACATGCTTTATACCACAACAATAACAACACATAATTTACATAGAAATTCATATTGGAGTGTATACTATCATGAACTTGTTATTTAGATATCATGAAATCATGTAAATATGAAGTTCTATCATACTAGGCATTTTATCGAACACCTTGCATGCATTCATTAAGGCATAGGTGGATTTCATACTTGCATTCTACCAATCCATCTAAAGATCATGTTTTTCAACTAACAACATAACTTTCATGAGATATACAGTCACGATACTATTATATAGCAAAACAAACAAGCATCAACATGGGTATGATCATATCACCATAATCAACCAAGCTTTTTAATTTTAGAGATTGATTCTTGAACTCCACGAATGAAAGGAATCCATGGATGAACACTATGCATACCTTGAAAGGGAGGTTCTTGATGATTGACGGAGAAATTTCCTTGAAATTTGATCTTCAAGCTTAATTATGCAACCCTAGTTATTTTTCTCTTTTAGTGCTCTTGGATGATTATCTTTGAGATGGTAATAGGGTTGTAATGTGTTTAGAAGCTATATATTTCGTAGGGTTAAGTTTAGAGACGTGTAAGGAGTGTTAAAAGACTTAATTACCCTCAAAATAACTCAAAACGGAGTGTTTTTGGCATTGGAACTGACTTAGGCGGCGCCTAACCAATCGCCTAAGTTTGGTTGGGCGGTGCCTAACCAATCGTCTATCCTTACTGTCTCTCACAAAAATGGGCATAACTTTTCGCACAGGTATTGGATTAAGGAAAAATTGGTATCGTTGGAAAGCTAATTCAATTATATACAATTTGGTGGATATAAATATGTAGAAATACCTAATTAACATCGAGTTATACTCATTCAAAGATGACCCTTGCAAAATCGAGCACTAAAACTTGATGGATTCAAAAACTCTTAGCTTTTATTACCTTAAGTGGCTCATATGAACATGCTTAATGTATCATAAGCTATCTTATCAATAGGATACTTATTGTAAGTTAAGCACTAAAATACTACTCACTGGATAGGAGGTTTCATACGTAGGAAAAATGGTTCATCTCCTAGCTTAGAAACATATGGGGTATTACAATATTTCCCCCTTGGGAACATTCGTCCTCGAATGAAAATTAACTGAGGTGGGAGAGATGATAAGATGAAGTACGTACAAGACATACACTACTGAAACATGGGTTCATGACTGGCATGACTGAAAGCTGAGCACAACCTACTGAACATGCATATCTGATGCATGGGATGCTGATTCATAAATATAAGACTGACGATTCTAATAAAGTAAGTTTTCTCAAAATGAGAATGCATATCTTACGCACAACTGAAAGGCTGAATCCATGCATATCTGATGCATGATTATATGACTAACATAATACATGAATGCATGACTGAAAGTACTAATGAGCTGATCACACATATCTGATGCGTGAATTCATGGCTAAACTTACTCATGAACATGCAATGGTAAAGGTATCAAGTTTGAACTAAAAACTGAGCATTGAACTGAATACCAAGTTGGGAACTGAAATATGAACATGAGAATGAGTAAGTTTTAGGAAAATTGTTACCTTGAACTGATAATACCAATAAGTTTGAGATTAATTACTCCATATGAATAGTTACAAACATGAGAACATAACTAAGTCTGGGATGCGGTAGATATACTAAATATCATAATCTGAACTAAATCTTGAAAACATGGCATACGACTGAAGTTGGAGTTTGAGGGTTAACTTATGAGTACCCCTTCTCCAAACTAGATTCATCAAAAGAAAATAGAGCAGCATATTTATGTCATGAAATTTTGGGGGTATGATGTATCTCCCCCTTGGGACACTATGTCCCTCAAAGGATACTGACTTAGATGAGCTATTGAGGGAAGTTAAGGCGATACGTAAGACACCTAGGAACTAAGTCATGACTGATTAGCTAGGATCTGAAACTGAGACATGATACATGAATTGAGCTGAACACGAGTGCATAAATATACTAACTTATCTGATTAACTGAATAACTGATAGCTGAATACTGGATCTGCAAAGCTAAACTATACTTAGTCTGAATAGCTTGTCTGAGATTTTTGAGTTTTATGCATATGAGATAAGGACTAACTGAGTAGAATGAGGTATCTGAGCATGGATTCATAAAGTCTGTATTATTAGCGAATGCAATACCAAGCGTACGACATGGCTCTGAGGTATTTTATAAACTGGGGTACTGAAACATGATAACTGAGTACTAAATACCTGAATAGTATGGTAAAGCATGTCTGGAACTGAACTGAGTTTCAAATCTGGTTACTGGACTGAAGATGACATTATAACTAAGCCTATAGATAGTACAAAAGTACTGAATTCAAGGACTAAACACTGATCACAGAGTTCTGGATACTGAAACTATAATTGAGTTGGCAACTGAGTTTTTGATGGCTACATGCTGGGGACTGACATAAGTTAAGGATCTAAATGTACACTTACACTTTGTACTTTCCTAACTTCTAAATATGACCCCTTGCTAGATGTTTACTTGCACATTTATCATGACATTCAAGCCTATCTTCACAACCACACCCTCGTGCAAAGTAAACATGCAACAATCTTCTCTTATCTAAACAACTTCTCATCACTACACTGTTCCATAAGGAGAGCTAACTGGAGGAGTAAATCAGGAGGACCTGAAATATGAATAAATACAAACTAAACTTGACACATGACTGAAACTTGAGGAATAAAATATCAATAGTTTGGATTTACCAATAAGGTCTGAACTGAGGATATACATGACATAGTCTAATGTATCTGATCTGTAGGGGAATAGCATGAGTCATGGAAGCTAAGTATACTGGAAAGAATGATATGTGTACATGAGTCATGAGCTGCATGAACTAAGTCTAGAGTTTTCTGTACTCGTAGGACATGATTTGAATACTGAGGGAGCTGGAACTGAACCCCTTATACTGGGAACTGAAGGCGCACATAATCCCATGGAAAGTGTGTGAAAGTAGATTGTGCTCATGGAACATGACTCGTACTGCGGAGTTAAAGGGACTCCTCATGCTGGAAATTGAATTCATACATGATGATAGTTCGTGGCCATAGAGTTGGTATGCAATGCCTGAGTTGGTTTCATGATAGCTGAAGTGAAAAACTCTGCACTGATATGAGAATGGGTTTGGAATTATCTTCCCTTACTACTTTCTATACATACTGGCTCTACTACTGAAATTTGAGGGCCTGGCTTAGGTACTTGATCTACCATCACATACCTACATTATGTTCAACACCTGTCTATCTTACTAAACACTTCATCTGATTCTGTTTCCTCATATACTACTAATATCACATTCACACCTTCATGCTTAATTTTGAGTCAATAAACTTAAGTGTTTAGCTCGTACTGTTCAAGCCTACTGATCTATTCCCCATGAATACATAATGTGATCAAATAGAATAATACTATCCCAACTCTACTACTGCTAAACTTCTGGGTTTAAGAATGAGTTCTGATGATCATGAATAAAATCTACCCGATGTTAGAACAATAATGAATTGATGGAATACTGTTTGAGTCTATTGCTAATCTCATAACTAACCGTAGGGACTGTCTGAGAAAGTCCTGTCTTTAGGACTTTGAACTTCATTGTTTCTATTACCTTGAAAGTAAGGTAAACTGAACATGAAGGGTGGATGATATGAATCTACATGGTTTCCTTAAAAAAACTTGCTATAGCACCATCTTAAGACATGAAAGAAGGGAAACTATTCCTAAAACATCTCATAGCCTCTTGGACATAAGTGCGGTGCGCAACACGCCTATGTACAAGACTCTACTTGATGCAGCTTTCAGACTTCCTGGGACACTGTTGAACCTTAGGCTCTGATACCAAGTTTGTAACGCCCCAATTTTCTGAACCAAAATGCTACACGGTGCTCATGACCCCGAAGGACCACAAGCTAACCCATGACTGATATTTGTACCTGTAAACTGCATAATATCTCATAAAATATGCAAAAACATGAACTGTACGGCCATAAGGTTCAATACTAATAAATATTTGAAACATATGGTATATCAATACCAAAAAAAACATAAATACTAAAGTTTGAACATCTAATCTGACATCTAGTCTGAAAGCCTCTAACTAAACTGAATAAGGAGTTGATGGGACATGTCCCCAACTAACTCCAACTACTAAAATAAAGTGAAAACTGAAATAGAAATGAAATCATCATGTCCTAGAAGGATGAGAAATCACGTCTAACTTTGACTGCTGATCCTGGAATCTACTACTGATTTGGAGCTTATGCCTCTGAACCTATAGTGTAACATAAGAAAAAGAACCATAGCACAAATTCATCAGTACGTCTGAATGTATTGAGTATATGAGTGAGGTAGGCTAAATACAAAGGTTTATATGTAGAAAAATACTGACTGATATAAACGTGAGAGTACATACATGCATACGTAATTGTAACTGAACTCGTGGAGATACTGACTATCGAGTCTGAATACTGATAACATGAGTGTACTGATAATGAGATTCTGAAAGACTGAGTTTACTGATATTAATATGTAAATCACTAATAAGTGATGGATCTGATACTGTATTACTGAATACTGAGAGACTGATACTATATTACTGATAAAGAAATGATTGTTTCTAACAGTTCAAATTTTGAAGAACTGGTCTGATTGACTGTATCTGACAGTCCTGAAGCTGAGTACTGATAGCATGAGTTCTGATAAATTTTGTAATTGATAGCATAAGTGACTGTATCTGACAGTCCATAAATCTGAAGGAAACTATCTGAGTTTAATTCTATTTTGGGTTGACTGTATCTGACAGTCCTAATATACTAAAATCTGAAGAACTATCTGAGTTCTTTACTGAGACTGGGTAGCTATAGCTGACAGTCCTAAAATCTGTAACTGAAACTATAGAAAGTAGTTATCTAACCGACATGCCCCAAATACGCTATAATAGCTAAGCTGGGGTCCAAGCTCTACCCCAACTAGAGGGGTGTCAATACCTTGCCACTAGTAAGGACAGCTGTGAGAACCCTATACTGGCAGGTAATCAAGTGAGAATGGTGGGAACCCTAAACTGACAGGTTAAGCCACCTTATCAACCCTAATCTGATAGGTTAAGATGTCTCAACCTACGCTGGCTACGTAGTTCTGGAACACAAGGATTGCTACTAAGAATCACACCCTGAACTGGCGGGTGAGTTCCCATCCTTAGATTCACTCAGTGCTAATCTCTACTCCGATCTGAAGGACACTGAACTGAATAACTAAGCTGAACTGAATAACTGAATTGAACTGATTAGCTGAACTGATACTGATTAACTGGACTGATACTAGTGTTATTGTTTAGTAGTGCTAAACTAAGTTTACTGGATTCCAATGACTGACAGAATGTATTGAGTTCTGAGGACTGGTTGAGAGTACTAAAGTTACTGAGATTGACTGTGAATACTGAGGTTGCTGAAGTTACTGAGCACTAAGATTACCGAGATTACTGGACTACTGAGATTACTGAGATTTCTGAGTTTTCTTGAGTCACATGACTGACTGAATTCTATAGATCATGGCTTGACTTAGAGTATCGTGAAAACATGACATGGCTCTAGGCACACAACTATATTTTTTGGGTACAAGTATCCCCTGAACTCGATGGAGATTACTGAGATTACTGGACTACTGAGATTACTGAGATTTCTGAGTTTTCCTGAGTCACATGACTGACTGAATTCTATAGATCATGGCTTGACTGAGAGTATCGTGAAAACATGACATGGCTCTAGGTACACAGCTATATTTTTCGGGTACAAGTACCTCCAGGACTCGATGGAAGAAAACTGACACAACTTGAATTTCTTGAGTACACGACCATCAATAAAAATCCATAATACATGAGTGGGGGATTTCATGAAGTATATGGTCATCATAATATCTATCATGAATAGTAATGCTTATAATCAAGTCATAAATCTCATATTCTAATATCATGGGCATTTCGACAACATATACTATTCATAGAAATCGCATGGAAACCATTCAAGCGTAAGGGAACAGCAACATATAACATTTAGTTCATATTATAATGATTTGGGGATATTATACTTCATGTATTTATTCAACATCTCAAACATGGTAGGGAAAACATGAATATATTTTGTGTACATAATTTATATCTCCATTATCATACATGCTTTATACCACAACAATAACAACACATAATTTACATGGAAATTCATATTGGAGTGTATGACTAACATGAACTTGTTATTTAGATATCATGAAATCATGTAAATATGAAGTTCTAAAATACTAGGCATTTTATCGAACATCTTGCATGCATTCTTTAAGGCCTAGGTGGATTTCATACTTGCATTCTATCAATCCATCTAAAGATCATGTTTTTCAACTAACAACATTACTTTCCTGAGATATACAGTCACGATACTATTATATAGCAAAACAAACAAGCATCAACATGGGTATGATCATATCACCACAATCAACCAAGATTTTATATTTTAGAGATTGATTCTTGAACTCTACGGACGAAAAGAATCCGTGGATGAACACTACGCATACCTTGGAAGGGAGGTTCTTGATGATTGACGAAGGAATTTCCTTGAAATTTGATCTTCAAGCTTAATTATGCAACCCTAGTTATTTTTCTCTTTTAGTGCTCTTGGATGATGAGCTTTGAGATGTTTATAGGGTTGTAATGTGTTTAGAAGCTATATATTTCGTAGGGTTAAATTTAGGGATGTGTAAGGAGTGTTAAAAGACTTAATTACCCTCAAAATAACTCAAAACGAAGTGTTTTTGGCATTGGAACTGACTTAGGCGGCGCCTAACCAATCGCCTAAGTTTGGTTGGGCGGCGCCTAACTAATCGCCTATCCTTACTGTCTCTCACGAAAATGGGCATAACTTTTTGATCGGGTATTGGATTAAGGTGAAATTGGTATTGTTGGAAAGCTAATTTAATTATCTACAATTTGGTTGGTAGAAATATGTAGAAATACCACATTAACATCGAGTTATACTCGTTCAAAGATGACCATTGCAAAATTAAAAACTAAAACTTGATGGATTCAAAAACTCTTTGCTTGTATTACCCTAAGTGACTCATATGAACATGCTTAATGTATCATAAGCTATCTTATCACTAGGATACTCATTGTAAGTCATGCACTAAAATGCTACTCACAGAATAAAAGGTTTCATACATAGGAAAAATGGTTCGTCTCCTAGCTTGGAAAGATACGGGGTATTACACAATCACTTCAAGATTGGGGTAGACAAACTTTGAGAAAATAGAACTGAACACGAACCTTCACATGGTCAACCTGAGGCTCAAGGGAGAATCCCTTAGCACTCTCCCTAGATGGGGCTTATCGATGAGCCCATCCACTTCCTTGAGTTGATCCATGACTCAAGACCCATCCTATAGACTTAACTCTCTCTCCTAAAATAGTCTCTGTAGCTCTAACCTCATGAGACCAAGTCAACACCATATGCACAAAAAGAATGAAACACAACTAAGAACACAAGGGATGAAAGAACTTCACAAAGTAATGAATAAAATAAGGGAAGTTTCCTAAAGATATCCTATAGCCTCTCGAAGATAAATACGACCATTTACGTAACGATCCACGAGACTATATTAGACATTCCGTTCTTACACCATTAAGAAGAATAAAACCTGACTGCTCTAATACCAATTGTCACGACCTAAAATTAAGGGTCATGATGTCACTTATCGCGAAGTACCTTGACAAGTAAGACTATCACCCAAACTAATACACCAAAAGAGGAAAAAATAGAAATATCCCTAACGTAAAGCTTTTAGAACAAAGCCAAACCATATAAGATAATAACTGCAAAAAGAATATAATCAAAACTACAGTCATAAATCCCAAAACCTGATGTTAATAGTATTAGAACATATCTAGTACAACTAAAATCCAAAAGAAATACATTAGATGTCCAAATAAAAGAGAATCTTCTAAAAGTCAACCAGTACCTCAAAAGCACCAAATATCACCCAAATCAACCAAGCTAGGATGCACTCGTACTAGGACCTACACCGAAAGGGTGCAGTAGGCATGAGTATGATCCATTTGTACTCATTAGGTATCATAGATCGACTAAGAAAAGTAGTTAATAAAACATACAAAATACACATAAAGGGCAAGCCACTTGTAATAAAAAAATATCCCATAATGGTAACCCACACCGCTAGCACTAATAGTTCTAATATATCATAGATATTTTCTTCAATAATAACTAGATAGAACACAAGTATACATCATATCACATATATGTACGAACAAGGGAGAACATATATATACACGATCATTAAGTACAAATAATGAAAGATAGATCAAATAGATATATGAAAAGTCAATATGGCAATTCAATCACAATATAAACACAATAAAGCAAGTGTAATGTATAAGATGATGATGCTGGTGGCGGTGATATGATGATGATAAGATGTATGGGGTTTTTACAAAACATCCGTATACACCCATGGAGATGTGGGACCCATGAGGGGTTCATCAACCCATATTCAATCCATAAATATATCCACATCTCTTCCCCGACACATCCCTTGAGGAGGGTTTTATAAGATGTCATATTTTTTAATCATAAAAAGGTGCTGCTAGTGTTTCCTAGATATTGCTACGGTGGTACCATTTGTTTTATGAATGAGTATGATATAAGGATGAGATGTTCAATCCAATCACAATGAATATTTCCAATATGATATGATGATGAGATGATCACAACCAATCAGAATGAATATTTCCACAATCAACCACAAGATGTACATCCACAACCAACTACAATGATATATTCCGTAACCACGTGAGCCAATATCCACTCATTATTTCTACTATCCATGAAAATCCACATGATTCATATACTGATAAAGTATGAATATAGAAAAATACACCAATGGTACCACATTAGGCATTTTAACAATACAATTCAATTATTCACAAGTATATCTAGATATCCACATCACATAGGACTCTGCATGATCACATATATCACGTAATATATCAAAACAATAATTATATCATTTATAGGCCCCTACACGGGAACAATTCATTAATATATACAATTACATGATTAGTTCCCATCTCCTTAACATGCATTTTATATACGAATTAACTACCTTACTCAGTCTAAAAATTTAAGCCATGACCTACCTCAAAGGACAAAACCTATCTGCAACACTTTAACTACATCCCTACTTCTCCCGAATGATCACAAAATTAACTAAAACCAAGAAATATAGAATCTATGAGTCAAAAAAAGGCTAACAATACCCATATTGACTACTTTTGGTTCAGGATCAAAATAGACCCCTAAAATGGGTTTTCAAAAAAAAAGAATAAATTATAACTTTACTGCAAATCGACAGTAGAAAACAAGGTTCAAATCGACGAAAAACCATTTTTGAGCTTTGCCGGGTAAAATCTTTGAAATTCATTTTAAAATCAAGAATGAATGTTTTGAAGATTAATTGGGTAAAACTAGTAATTATAGGATTAAGAACATTATTCAAGTGAACAGACTTAGAATTTGGGGCTAAATCAAGTACTAATGTTTTGGGAAGGGGGTTGAATAATTAAGCAAGAAATTTGATAAAGAAAAAGGGTGAATTCTCACCTTAAATCCATAGAAGAATTAAGAAATAGATTTTAATCTAGCTTACTAAGTACCTACAAGATTTACTTTTAAGCTCTCACTCTATTTTAGGGTTTAGATCTCAAGAGTCAAGATAAAAAACAATCAAAAAATTGGGTAAAAAGAGGCTATTTATATTCATACCAGGTTACTAGGTACATAAGGCATAAAACACATGCCCAAATGCGTTTTACCCTTTGTGGTCCAGGTTGCACCAGCAACCTGGTGCTCTAGATTTTTTAAGTCCAAAACAGACTTCGACAGGTTGCACCAGCAATATTTTTTCTATTTTATGGCTTTCTCAATAAAGACATTATAATTTAGAAAAAATGTTGTTTTCACAAAGTCGACCCCCATAATCCAAAATCTTAATTTATCAAACTGAGGTTTAAAATGAGATTTAAAAGCCATAAAACCACACCAACTATGTTACCATCCTAAAATTAACATTTTAAATCTACTGCTACAGTCCATTCAACCATCCATTACATGGATCATAAGGTAACCAAAAAAATCCAAAGGCTCTCGAAGCCTCCAAAAACTAAAATATCACACAAATGGTATCAAATTACATCGGGAACCATACCAATCACCCTCACACCATAGAAATACTAAAATGAAATGAGGATGAGGGATAAAATAGTCAAATCATATAAAAACACAAATTTCACATATTTCATCAAATTTTAAGTTGTTGTAATTATAGAGAAAAAAATTAAAAAAACCATAAACTGCCAAAACAATGGAAACATAGGGAGATAAAAAAAATAAGAGAATAGGACAAGACGAGGCTTAGTATGAGCTGATCTTAAGTAGAGAGAGGTTTGAGGGTTAAGTACTTAAGATTTAAATTGATGCAAGCACTTTCTGCAGCATAGGCATTTAAGATATGTTTAGTAAGATCCAGACCTTAATTTAGATACACAGAACCTGAACAATAAGTAAAGTGACTTTGGATTCAACTCAACATTTTTGCCTTCAGTCTAGTGGGGATACCAGGCCCCTCAAACATCAGTTACTGCACCCTAGCCTCTTGATGAGAAATCTTAGCATCAGGTGTGGTCACCGCCACTCTTATCTTTTCCAACTCCCCACTCAGGTGCTTCTGAACATCCAACAACTCAAACATATAGGACTTGGTCCCAACCTTTACTTCCACATATTTATTCTTGATTAACTTGGTCATAGTGAATTTTTGCTTGGCAGTCCCTTGAACTCTTCCCATACATTTGATTTTGAAATGCTTGAACACTTTAGTGAGGAAGTACCCATAGGAAAGTCCATGTTTTCCATCCTTGACATGAAATACTTTATGAAAGTGGTCAAGGATTAGAACAGGCATGTTGATCATCTCAAACCTGCTTGGAGTTTCCATGAGAAAGAGATTTGCTATAGAGGAAACTGTACATTTCTCTAGATGGGGTAGTAGTACTTTTTCAATAAATTCAAAGAGAAATTGTAGTTCTCCCCTTAACAATTTCTTCCTAATTCCAGCCTTAGACTTTCACTGGCCTTGGAAGTAGACTAAACAAAAGGAAGAGAGGGTCTTTATTTTGAATTGAATTGATCCCATCGACAAACACGCCAAGAATATATCTAAGTAATGTTTCATCCAGAAATATCTCAACTTCATGCACCATCCTAGTGAGGCTTGATATACCTTCAACAAACTCCAATATAAAGAAATATCCTTGACTCTATCTTTATAGACCACGAGTGAATGAGTTTTAAAGAGGTGCAACCATTCTTGGTGTTCCATATATTAAATGAGCTCACTCATCCTTGGTTTATCATGAATCGTTGAGTCAACAACCCTTCTAGTTAGAACTTGCTGAGATTTAAGGATCAGGTTTTGCTCCTCCCTAGTGAGATGAAGAATAACCTCTTAAATTTTTTTTTCAGAAGAGGATCCTGGTTCCTCAACTATCTGACCAGTTTTCTTAGGCTCTTATGGTTCTTCCTCAATCCAAGCCACTTGGTAACTTCCACCTTTTTCTGTTGACTGAAATGTGTTTTTTCTTACTAACACCCTTTGATTTTGGTATTGCAAGCTTCATAGATTTTGAATCTCCCACATCCTTACATTTTCTACCTATAATAATCATGATATCATCATCAGTTTTAGTTTCGTTATTCTTATCCTCCTCCTCCATATCAACTAATTTTTTAGGAGGGGAAATAAGTTTGCTACTTACAACCTTTCTCTTTGCATTTCTCTTTCTAGTAGTAGCCTATTTACCTGCCTTCAAGGAATCTCATTACCTTTTGCTAAGCCCCTCGAGTACTGTAAGGTCAATGAATAATATTTTCAAATACTTGTTCCTTTCTTGAATACCCCCTTCTCCCTTTTGGGTTCTAGGAGATACTGGTAAAGTTAACCCTCTCTTTATTATCCTCAATAGGAGGATGAAATTTTTTTTTATCCACCCCTATTAACAAGGGGTACTATCACATTTGGAACCGGAGGACTTGGAAGGTAAATCAATAGAAAGAGGTGAGAAAATTAGAGAACCTGAAGCTAGTATTATCAAACTATCAGCTATCTAATCTTTTCCTGCCTCAACACTGCTTGGTGGATTTATACATCCCTCAGGAAGATCTCTTTTGAATTAATTTTCCTTTACTTCTAGAGGTTTAATAATTTCAAGAGAAATGAGTCCCTTGGACATTTCAGGTATAGTACTAGACCCAAGAGGGGGATTGGATAATGGGCTTTTAGAAAGGGCGATAGAAAGAGATGTAGAGACATATTTAAAATGGAAGAGGTTGCTTCAGCAGTTTCTGGGTCCACAACGGGCGAAGAAATTTATGGAACTACTAATTCTTTGATAATGGGTGACCCGATGGGTCCTTCAATGAAAGAATTTATTGAAGGAATTTTTGCAAAAAAGAGATTTCCAAAAGACAGTAAGAGATTTTCTGACAACTGTATGACAAAATGGACATTTTCTTTCAAAGATGTCTTGACTGGAGAGGAAGGAAGAGATATTTTAGTTGTGAATAAGGTTTTTGAATATAAATAGAGAAAGAATATAGAAAATATGGTTGTTGTTATTGAAATGGAGTTTTACAAGAGTATTTTGTAATTTGGTAGTAGTAGTGAAGATGAAGTAGAAAGAAGAAAGGTATACAATAGAGTTTAAAGATTGGTGTGTTTTAGGCTTAACTGAAGTGAAGTTCCTGGTCCCTATTGGGCATGCCACTTCATGATGTGCCTAATCCCTATTTGTCATGCCACTTCACTCGAGAGAGTGATGTGATAATGGTTAGAAAAGATAAGAAGAGAGAAAGAGCCATATAATGTGACAACGTCAAAAGAGAGAATGAGAGAGATAGAGAAATGAAGGGTCACGTGACAATTTTAAGTAGTTATTTAAATATTTTAAAACATACAATATATAGGTTCTAACCTTGTAGTATGGACCAGGTCCCTACTTCAGAAGTTTCTTCCTTTCTTAAGTCTGACCCACTGCTCCTTTAGTCTAACTAATTCACTATGGGTATATACCTGCAGAAGGTATGTGTCTAAATTACACTTGTCCACAACTCACACTCGGATACCTGCCTTCCTAATTTAGCCAATATAGTGAGAAAAAATGAAGATGATTATATAAAAATTCATCTATTTTCATTAAACTAAGTTTGAGTCTGTTCTTCTCAAATTGATCTCTGTGCAATGACTTGGTGAAGATATTAGCCACATGATCATAAATTTTGTAGAACTGCACACAAATTGTTCCTTTCTCAATATTATCTCTTAGAAAGTGATGTCTCACATTAATGTGCTCGATTCTCTTATTCTATACTGGATTTTTTGCCATGTTGAGAGTAGTAGTGTTGTCATAGAGCAAGGAAATAAAGTCCGAGACAATCCAAAAATCTTTAATCTATTGCTTGATTTATAAAAGCTGAGCAATACATAAGGTAGCAATAACATATTCATCTTTAACTGTGGATAGATCCACTAAGTTATGCTTTTTGCTTCCTTAAGAGATTAGACTGGATCCTAATAAGTAATCCATTTTTGTGGGTTTTTTTCTGTCCACTAGGTAGCCTACAAAACCTATATCAACATAACCTGTTAGATAAAAAAAGTCACCTGAAGGGTAGTACATGACCAAGTCCCCTGTTCCTTTATATACCTCAAGATTCTTTTAACTGCCTTCAAGTTAGACTCTTTTGGATAAGCTTGAAACCTCACACACATTCCAATACTAAACACAATATCAGGCCTACTAGCTATAAGGTATATAAGGGCTCGAATGATTTCTCTATACATTATTTCATTAACCTTAGTGCCTCATTCATTAGTGTCTAGCTTGCAGCTGGTTCCTATAGGGGTGTCAATTGGCTTGGCCTATTCATATAAAATTTGCTTAGTAGTTCCTTGATGTACTTTTCTTAGCGGATCATATTCCCTATAGGAGTCTATTTGATTTGCAGTCCTTGGAAGAAATTGAGCTCTCCCATCATACCCATATCAAATTCATTTCCCATAAGCTTGGAAAAGTCTTTACATAGAGTGCCTGAAGTTTCTTTAAAGAAAATGTCATCCATATATATTTGAACTACCTATATGTTTGTTCCTCCTGACGTCAAAATAAGAGTATTGTCAAGTTTTTTTCTCTTAAACCCATTCTTATGAAGAAGTTTTAAGAGCTTTTCATACCAGGCCTTAGAAGCTTGCTTCAAGACAATCAATATTTTGTCAAGTTACATGACATGGTTTGGCTGATCAATATCCTCAAATACTAGGGGTTCTTTTACATATACCTCCACTTTCAAGTAACCATTCAAGAAAGTACTCTAGACCTCCATTTGAAATAGTTTCAACTATATATTGGTAGCAAAGGTAATACGAATTTTAATTGCTTCCATTCTTACTACCTGGCAAAAGTCTCATTATAATCAATGCCTTTCTCTTGATTAAATACTTTCATAACCAATCTAGCCTTGTTTGACAATGGTTCTATGTTCATCCTTTTTGTTCCTATAAGCCCGACTTGTCCTTATGAAAATTATATCAGCAGGTATGAGGATCATGTGCCACACCTTACTTCTTTGAAACTAATTTAGTTCTTTTTGCATAAAAATGACCTAGTAGTATCCTTAAGTGCCTCCTTGACATTCTTTGGTTCAATAGATGAAATGAAAGCTAAGAATGCACCCTGATTTCTTACCTTAGATTGGGTTTGTATTATAGAGTCTAAGGGTGATGTGAGGTTCTCCAAAGGATGGGAGGACTTACGCTTCAGTTAGCTCCTATAATACTTGACTCTGATTGATTGAGGTCAGGTTCCTCATTTTCTTGATCATTTAAATACTAAGAGTGTGAGCCTATGTTATCATGATCAGTGTATGAAAGATCTGGTCTCTCATGGGATTTAGTATTTTCATCTTTATGACTTTCACTGTTTTGATTCTCATCCTCATCTTTATTCCTCTGGTCTCTAATTTCTTCCTCATTTATTGAGTCTCCTTAAATCTGAATAAGCTCTTCCAATTTGCATTATCCTTGTACCTTAAATCCTCTATTCTTCCTGATTTATAAAAGATGACATAAACACTTTCTTCTACACATAGGGTCCTTTTATTAAAGATCCTATTTACTTTTTTGGTTAATAAGTACCCAACAAACATTCCCACATCACTTTTGGGATCCAACTTCCCAAAATCATCTTTGCCATTATTTTAGACAAAGCACTTGCATCCAAAAGCCTTTAGCTACCAAAGCTTGGGTTTTCCATTATTCAGCAACTCATAGTGAGTCTTGTTCAACATCGACCTAATTAGGCATCTATTAGTCACATAGCAAGCAGTGTTGACAACTTCAACCCAAAATTTTTTAGTAAGGCCAGAATCTATCAACATTATTCTAGCAATATCAACAAGTGTCCTATTTTCCTTTCCACAAATCTATTTTATTGGGGGTTCCTATGTGCTGAGACATTGTAACTTATTCCATGCTCTCTACAGAACTTGTCCATCTCGACATTTTTAAGGTTAGTCCCATGATCTGATCTTATCTCAACAACGTTGGGGATATACTTGACTTGATCATACATAAATACAAGAATATATCTCTTTCCTTCTCTACTTTGAATCTTAACATATCCATATAAATCTATATGAAGCAATTCTATAGGTTTGGAAGTGCCGACATGCTTCACTTGTTTGAATGAGGACCTTGTCTAGTTTCCTCTAGCACAAGCATCACAAATTTTGTCTTCTGGAAATTTGAATTTGGGAATTCCATAGACTGGGCCTTGAGCAACCAGTTTTTCCAATAATGATAAACCCATATGTCCCAGTCTTTGATGCCACAATTTAGTACTATCACTTTGAGTTCTAAGACATATAAGCTCATCACTTTGAACTGAGCTAAGATCTTCTACATATATGTTTTTACACCCTTTTACTCTCAGAACCTCTTCACTTAAGTTGAAACTGGTCACAGTGCATCCATTTGACATTTACTTTATTTTCTTTGTCAGAAATCTTTGATACTTAGGAGGATGTATTTTAATCCACTGTCAATATAAACATTTTCAATAGAATTATTTGGTGATCTTTGAATTTTGCCAGTACCTTCAAGATTTCCCTTTTTTCCATTTCCAAAAGAGACACTTCCACAATAAAGTTCCTTAAGTAAAGGAAGTCTTTTGTTCTTCCAGTCATATTCTTGGAGAATCCACTATCTATGAGTCAAGACTGACTGCTTCCTCTTTCTCTCACCTGCATTAGCAATTATTTGTTAGATGTGGGAACCTATTTGAGTATGAGTTCCTAATATAATAGCAATGGAGTGATCAAAGACCTTTTGGTCTAGCTGGGCAATTATGAATGACTGTTTTCTATATGAGCACCCAGTCCCCAGTTCCTTACACTATGTTTTCTTTTAGACTTATTTATTTCTTGATTGTACATCTGAAGACTTTGCTTAGACCTCTTCCTTGAGTCACAATCTTTTTTTAGATGACCATTTCTACCACAGTAGGTACATAATAGGTTGTCAAGTATAGAAACATACTTGCTATGGGGATTGTAAGGGGGGTTCATAGTTTTCCTTTCTAGACCTTGAGCTTTGGTGGACCTTTGATTTATTAAACTAGTAAAAGTTTAAAGAAAGCACTCCATTTGAGAAATTTTTGAAGGTCTTAGGTCCTACTCTAGTTGAGAATTTCTTCTTTGAGTGGCTATAAAAAGTTCTTCAGACCGTTTTAACCTCTTATCAAGTTCTTACTAAAGACTACTAGCTTCACCCTTTCCTTTAGACTACCCTATAGGTGATTTCAACAATTTTTCTTTGAGATCATTATTTTCTTTTGACAAACCAGATAACTTTCCCCTAACTTAGACACTTTAAAAAACAAGAGATATCTTTTCATTCTCAAACACTTTAAGAGTTTCATCCCATAGATCCTTCTCATTAGATAACTCATAAATGAGTCTATAAAGATAGATTCCAAACCCATGAGCCTTTTTAAAGAGTAATTATTGAGATTTTGTTTTATATCAAGAGGGGTTACCTCTTTATCATCTTTATTATTAGACTTGGCCATAAATGCATAGAGTGAATCAAAGGCATCATATGAATCTTCAACCATCATCATAGAAACATCCTCAGGGATTTGGGAGTCTTAGAATCACTAGATGAGTCTCCCCATACTGCCAGAGCTTGCTTTACGATATAATCAGCAGCTACTCTTCTTTTGACTATGAATAGAACTTCGTCCTTCTACTTTTCTTTATGTAGTTTGCCTCTTCCATAATATTTGTGATCTACTTTATACATGGGGAAATCCTTCATAAAATGACCAGGTTTTCCAACTTATGACATAAGTCATTTCCTGTAGCAGATCTGCTTGAGTTATGTAACACCCCATATTTTGGGCTAGAAATTAAACCCTTATTCTTATAATTATAGAACCGAACTCAATGATGTCAATGTAAAAATAAGTTTTTTTTGTCAATTTTGTAGTATGGGAACATCTTTGGATATGAATCGAGGTCATTATGATCTTCTAACTCTAAGATAAGTTTAGAACTTTTCTACCGATTTAGTTTCAGTAGATGTCAACTTAGGTCAAATTCAGTGACCATTACTACTATAAAATAACAAGTTAGGTGGCCTACTATATATTAAATGAAATATCTTTGAGTCTTCTTTCGAACGTATCTAATTTCATCTTAATCCAATATTAGAGTAGAAAGTAATGCTTATTTTACCTCGGAGTATCTGTCTGAGAGAAGGTGGCAACTGGAGTTGAAAAGCTTTCAACTAAGTGATGAGATGTCAACTTAGTCATCAGCCTTAGGAAGAAAACACCTTAAATCATTAGAGAATGTGATGACTAAGTTTTCTAGCTACCAACGAGTTGACAAGTTGTCAACAAAATCATTGAGTCCCAAAGTTTCCTAAATTTAATTCCCTTTTTAATTTAAGGTGTCATGAAAAGTGTAAATTACATGATCTCTCCATGTAATTCTTGATTCCAACCATGAAATAGTATTTCCTCATAACATTAAGTATTCTTTTGTACTCTAACCATGATAAGTTGTTGTACTGATGAAATTGTTGGATTCTTGAGTTTAAGTCATGAAACTTCCTATCATGTCATTACATTGAAACCATTATATTTAATTATATTATTTTCCATGCTGGTGGGTTATGTACACCAATACTTAGATGATCATGCATGCTATTATTCTTAAGATTTCAAGTTATATATATATACGCACACACACCCCATGTTTATACCATGAAGTTTATAACATTGTTATGTTGAGCATTACTAATATTGAATCATGTTAAGCAATTATCTTTACCAACGTTAGTTCAGTTGGGAGTAAAAGTTAGCACCAAGCATCCCTGAGTTCCAAAACTACGTAGCCAGCATAGTTTGTGAGTGGTCACCTGCCAGTACAGGATTGACACTCTCTTAGGGGTTGCCTGCCAGTAGA
This sequence comes from Capsicum annuum, assembly GCF_002878395.1. Lineage (NCBI taxonomy): Eukaryota > Viridiplantae > Streptophyta > Magnoliopsida > Solanales > Solanaceae > Capsicum > Capsicum annuum. The sequence goes on from NC_061122.1 coordinate 82,677,742, forward strand.
GGAATAACACTCTGGTCATTTAGGACACCAGTTTAGTTGATCTACACAACCAATGTTGGTACTCGTGGTGAGGTACTGACCACCTTCTAACTGGGGTTACAAGTTTGCCCACGATTAGCTTAGATTGGGCATGTTAGTTAAATATTACCTTCCATACTTTTTTATCTAGTATTAAGAATTTTGATTATTTTAGTACATGTTTATGCTTGGTCTTGCATTTATTTTTACATGTTTAGGCATTCATGCTCATTATTCATACATGATCCCTAGAACGATTTAATTGCCTATTCAACTTTAACTTGAGATTAACTGACAGTGCCCAAGCACACATACAGGTGTACTGGTCTACCAAGTAATATAATGGCCTTCAAAAAAGCTGAGTTATCAATCCCATAGAGACTAGATTTGGAATTGATTTGATTTTAGTTCACAATTTAGATTCACTTGATGCGAGAGTAACCAAAAGAGAGAATTGAGTTTGTAAATTGCAAGTAAAGTAAATAATGTGTAAAGTAAAGATCTTGTACAATCAATAGGAGTAAACCCAGGGTTGAAGCACTCTGAACAATCATATTATGTTATTGGATTTCATTCATTAACTTTCTTATCTTGGTTGTTGATTCATAGGGTTAATTGCACAATTATGGTTTCTAGACCTCTAATCTATTACCTAAGTTGATTCTTACACCTACATCGTTGAACGGGGATGTAATAATTCACTTTAGTTCTTAGAAAATATCATCCTACATATGAATCAAGTAAGGTATCTAAGTAAATCCCTATCCTAGATACTAATTCAAGTTTCTTATTTTATAAAGAATCAAGAACCATACTCTGCTTATTCCTATGTTCTAACTCCCTATTCCCTCTCCCAAATTCACAAGGTTGACAATGGATGTATTCTAAGGGTCGCGAGTCATTAAAATAATTAAAAAAAGAATAAAAAACAACCATTATTGATAAGAAAATAAAAAAAACTTAATCCACAACAATAATAATTATGTTCTTGGCTTCAACCACAGAAAGGGGATATTTAGCCACGCATAGTCATAATCATAATCACAAAATAGTAATTAAAAAGTAAAAATATGAATGAACTAAATAAAAATAATAAAAATCTAATGAATAAGTAGTAGCAACCCTTTGCTCTCTAAAATATGCTAAAAGATATGTTAAAACGTAATACAATATGTATTTATAGTGTAGGAGTAATCCTAATCCGTGTTGGCCAAGAAACCTTTAGATGTTGAGCATGGGACTAGGTGGGGTAGATCCCTGGGTATCCCCATGATCTAGGTGTGGTGTAACCCTAGCTACATCCCCTCTACAGGTAGGGCAGCACCTCAATATCGCCCTGAGCTACTGGAATTAGCTCTCCAAAATTTGGTTAAGTGTTGAGCCTCCCCTCTTTATCCCTTGTCTTGTAGAATCTTTCCCATGATTTTAAAGCTTCATTAACATAAAAATATTATAATATTCAGATCCAAAAGCATCCTACACAACCACACAACACGAATTAAGAAGAAAACACAATACTACATCCATTACGACGAATCAAAACAAGAGCTAAGCTAAGCTAGTTTGCATTGATCTTTCACTTATTATTCCAGTCGTACACTCATTCAAATTGAAATTTTCTATTTAAAATCACTTTATTCCACTTATAATAATACATAATACCATTTGGAACACTTTCAACACAATAGAATCAACCGAAATTAACTAAACAAACACCTAGCTTAAGCTAGTAACACTAATTTTCTGAGTTGAACTCTAAATTAATATTTTAAGTACAAAATTATTTTGAAACTTATTTTGAACTCACTCCTAACATCATAAACACATGATTCATTACTATGATACACATTTATCTCATTAACAACCCTTATAGTATATGAATCATAGTCAAAACAAGGCTAAAAAGGTTGAATAGTGATGCTAGAATGGATAAATACACCCAACATCATTAACATATAGTATTCATGTTTATACCACTTTAGAATTTACAGAATTATTTTTAGATCATAATTTAGAAATTTCACATGCCTTATAATTTTTATGAATAAATATGTTTTAGATGCATATTTCAGCAAATGGATTACGTCCTCAGTTTTAAAGCATGTTTTAAGTGTTTTCATGATTAGTGCATGTATCACATACTCCGTACATTCCAAATTACTGACCACATATATGTTTCTGTGGATACATTACTTCATAATGTAGGTACCAGATATAGCCAACATACTAAGGTCAGACAGATTATAACTTTCAGCCAGTAGGAGATGAGTTCTCTTGATTCTAGGTCTCGAGTTAATGCTATTTCAAGTATTATATTTTTATTTAGTCATATTCATTAGGGATGGCTGGGGTCATGTCCCAGCTACCTATAGTTATTATTATCAGAGTCTTCATAGACAATCAGTCAGAGTTGATGTATATAGTTTCAGTCCCTTTGTATATCCACTGTGGTAAGGTTTTGAATAGTTTGATGTATTTAGTTTCAATTCCCTTTGTATATCCAATCTTGTAAGATTTTTAATAGTTTTTTATTGAACAAGTTTAGCTAATAACATTTTTTCCCCTTATTGCTTCTGGTTTTATGTATTTATTTAGTTGTTCATGAATCGTGTTATTATCATGGGTTAACATGGGACCACTTATAGTTCTAAGCGCTGTGTAACATCCAGTGGGTAGTCGTGGAGCACTACATACTTGGTATCAGAGCATAGAGTTTAAGTGTCCTAGGGTGTCAATGAAGGCGTGTCTAGTAGAGTCTTATAGAATGGTACATAGTTGTCTGTACTTTTCTTTGAGAGGATACACGACATTTAAGAAATATTTTCATTCTACCATATCTCAGATCGTGCAGTAGAGATGTTCTCTAAGAAAATTATATCGATTCTTACATTACTCCATTCATGCTAACTCTACCTTAATTTTGAGGTAATATAAATAGTAAAGCTTAAATTCCTATCGATAGAGTTTTCTTAGACTGTCACCATAGATAGTTATGATATTGCACAAGAGCTTGAAAGAATTCCATCAGTTCCTGTAAGTTCCAATCATTGAAAAAGTTCATTCATGTTTATAAAAATCATGTAGGGATCTAAATTCAGATGTGCCCTCAGATTCCTTCTTAAAATCCTATGGCCATATAACCTAGAGTTATAAGCATGAGCTGAGAATTTTAGTTGCAGTGAAGTAGGGATAGTTTTTATTTGGATTTAGTAGATTATGTATCCTTGGAGCCAGAAAGGTTTTGTTTAGGTTGTTTAATAACTCTTTGAGAGGAATTTACAAATTAAGGGGACTTAGAGTATGTTAATTCTTTTGTCAAGATAGAGATTAGTCAGTGATCACAAAAAAAATAGAGAAGATTTTTAAGGTTGGGTATTGAAACACCTTGGTTTTGACCCTTAGAAAATTCTTGAACATTAATCTTCTGGACATCATACGACATGTGGGTACTAGTTATATGATGTTGTATGGGTTATGGTCCCTCCTCTCGTATGCAAATTAGTATGGTCTGGTTAGTTTCTATCCATGGTACGATTGGACATCTTACCTCTCGTATGTTAGGGTATGAGGTATATAAGGTAAGGTCGTATGATGCACTTAACTTAGCCTAGTACATTCTTTCTAAGGTATGGATTAGAGGGTACTTCTCATATGTTAGGATATGAGTTAGGACTTTGTGGTTATATGTTGGTTAGTATAAAGGTATAAGATGATGCTAGGGTATGATATAAGGATACCAATCGTACCCTACGACATAGTTTAGGGCGATGGTTCGTACCCTCTTGTGACCAAGTTTTTAGCTTTTAAGAGGAGGGTATTTTGAACATTTCCCACCCAAAACCCTCAAATCCCCATGTAATAAAATATGTTATGGACCCTCATAACCCACTATTGAAAGAACAAAAACTCCAAAAACACTCTCTAAACTCTCTCTTGAAGATTGGGGCTGGGGTTCTTAAAAGATGTTAATCTTGAAGCTTACGAGTCAAGTGTCTTTTGTGTATCTTCTTAAATAATGGATGTGAATCTTCCCTCATTATTATTTCTCAAACACCATATGTTTTAATGTGATTATGATTCTTAAACTGTGATTTTGGAAACCAAAATTGAGGTTTTGTTGCATATGATTGAGTATTATTTACTCTTGGTTTAACTTATGTTTATACATGTTTTTGGTCATGGTTGCACATGTGGGTGCTGGGTTATTTTTGTTTAATAAATGGGTCATGGGTTACCCTAAACTTGTGATTTTTACCTTGATTTTGGCCTTTATAATAGTATGCCCTCAAAGTGCTTGTGAAAATGCCTAAAAGAATAAACTTATCACATGTTAATGATGTTTTGAACTAAGAAATTGGCCTAATGAATACGAATGGTTGGTAAATGTTTTTGAGAAGGGCATGTTGTCCATGTAATGATCTAAATGGTAACCTTAGTAGTTTAAATGTTAAATGAGTTTGAGTCCCTAAATATTAAATTGATTTATGTCTTGGTTAGACAATGGATTCGAGTCCCTAAAATTTGGATTGAACTAGTGTCTTTGTGAGACAATGGGTTTGATTACCAAAGTCATATAAATTAATGGTTGATTGATAATAGTAATGGCAAGTGGTATACTTGCAAGTAGTGTTGCTATGATAATACCAAAAAAGTGCCTTAGGAAAGTAATTAACTTAATAGTTGTGTATGTGGAATGATATTTTTAAAGTAAGCTTTAAAGCGGGATGTATAACCAGGCCAAGAAAGTGGAGTTCGAAGGACTAACACTAGAAACTATGCTAGCCGGTGCTGTGTCTTATGACCAGGTGGTTCGAGTCCCCCAAATGAATATTTGATATTCTCTGGTTCATGCGGCTACACGCATTATGGTTCTTCTAGCTAGGGGAGAGCTTGGCCCATATTGCCCTGGGTACCTTGTTCTATGATGGTCATGCTACAAAACCTATGTTAATGATTTCAAAGTTATTTTTAATCTTATTCCCTATCCCGATATGGTATAAATATATATGTATATGCATGTATTGTATTTGTATATGCATTGATTGATTGGTTTTTAACTGCTGGCACTATTTTATCCTTATCCTCGAGTTACATGCTAGCACTCTAACCGCTAATTATCTTTGATGCTGTATCCCCATACGATGCAGGTGTTGGTCATACTCAACTTCCTACTTAGTAATTGGACTTCGGGAACAACTTGTGTTGACTTAAAGTGGTGAGCTTCCATACTTTGAAAGGCTCCATTTGTATTTTTAGTTTTTTATGTTTCATTGGTTAGTCTTGGTCATTGGTTTTGGCTATAGTCGAGGGCATGTCCTTATCGGATGGTGTTTTGATTTTTGATAGAGGCTTTGTGAGACTACTATAGGTTGGTATGGATGGTGTTGGTAGTGGTGTCAGTCTTGGCATTGGTATTGGTATTGGGGATGATACTGTATGACTTTATTTGAATTGTGATTATTCTATTTTATTATGGTATAGATATGGACTTATTTATTATTTTGGTCGTAGTTATAGTTGTTGGTTGGCATTGGATGGTTAGACTTATTTGGGTTGGCCATGGTCATGGTCCATCCCAAAGTATTACAGTCGATAGTTACTCTATCTTGTTATATGTTTGAAATTCATCCGACTCAGGGTATATGATTAGAGGTTGGGTTAAGCATCAGGGGTGAGTCCGGTCTTTGTTGGACTTGGGATGCTCATTATGAAAAAGCCCTAGTTTGTGTCATGTCAAGTTGGTATTTGTGCCTTAGGTTCATGGTCAAACAGTAGTCCACAAATTCGGGCCACGTAGAGTCTCTTATAAGGGTGTGTATTAAGCCACAATCATAAAGGAAATACTACAAGGAATGTAGAAATATTTCACTTTCTTTTGTCTTATTTCAAGATATAGAGTCTAAGGTCTTGGATTCTTCTGATTTCTATTTAGTTGTCTTTTAGATCATAACTCGATGATCTGAAGCTCATGGAAACTCCTCTTTCCCAGTTGAGGATAATATTGATAGAACATGCTCTACTCATAGGATCCATACGCAGTCTAGGGGTCCAGTCTCTGATAGTCCTAGAGTTCCACTGGTTCCCTCTAGTCCTTCTCAAGATGACGTGACAAATGTGGAGTTTCATCAGTTAAGTCATATGATTGCTCACTTGGTAGCTTATTCAGCTGAGTGTGGTGCATCTGCTACTCTATCTTCTGAGGCCACAATGGTTGGCCAGTTCATGAGGTTGAATCCTCTAACTTTTATGGGTGCTAGGGTAGAGGAGAATCCTCAAGGATTTCTGGATGAGATGGAAAACATTTTTAGGGTAATGCATGCCACAAATGTGGAAGGGGTGGAGTTTGCTGCCTACCAACTAAAGGATGTGGCGTACCAATGGTACGAGGAATACAATCAAGCCAAGGGTGACATTAATGAGTCATCTCTTTGTGAGAATTTATATAATATATTTCGAGGATACTTCTTTCCTTAGGAGTTAAGGAAAGCGAAAGTGGAGGAGTTTCTTAATCTAAAACAATGGAGGATGTCGGTCACAGAGTATGCCTCAAAATTTCACTAGTTGTCTTGGTATGCTCTAGAGATATTCTTTAATATGATGGCACGGATGAGGAAGTTTACTTTAGGACTATTTCGTGAGTTGATCCTTTAAAGTAAGACTGCCTTGCTGATCAAAGATATGGATATCTCAACATTGGTTATTTATATGTATCAAGTAGAGAAAGAGAAAATGAGGCTGTCTAATTTTAATGAGAGGTAGGGAAAAATGTTTTCTGAGTAGAGTAGTACAGATGGTGGTAAGTGGCCAAAGAAGAAGTAGAGAAGTTCTAGTTCTTTCTTTATAACTAGTGCTCCTTACTTGAAGCAATCAAGTAATGATTGGTCTTAGCATGATGGTGGGTCCCAGGCATAGGGTTCCTAATCTCAGTCTAGAGGGGATCAATCAACTCCATTCCACCCTCCTTGTAGATTTTGTGAGTGGTCGCACCATGGGTTTTATGAGGAAGGGCAGAACATGTGTTTTTATTCTGGTCATATTAGTCACATACAATGTTACTGTCATGATAGAATGGCTTTTAGGGCTAACATAAATCTGGTTTCCTCTTTATTTTCTCCTGCATGAAAGAGTGCTGCTTCTATATCTGTTTCTATTTATGGTACCGATATTGGACAAAATTGGTTATATGCTCTTACATCTCACCAGAATTCTGAGGCATCTCCTGATATTGTCATAAGTATACTGAAACTTTTCTCCTATGATGTGCATTGTTTACTTGATCCAATGTCCACTCTTTCTTCTATGACCTCATTTATGGCTGTGCATTTTATTTTCGATCCTGAATTTATTTCTAATCCTTTCTTTATATCTACCCTAGTTGGTGACTCTGTGATTGCTAAAAGAAGCTATAGGAGGTTTATGGTATCTGTTAGTGGTAAAAAAACTCTTATGGATTTAATAGAGTTATATATAGTTGACTTTGATGTCATATCAAGGATGGATTGGTTGTATTTATGTTATGCTTCCTTGGATTGTCAGACCTGTAAGGTCATGTTCAAATTCCCTAATGAGCCGATCATTGTATGGGAAAAGAGTTCTTTAGTTCCTAAGTAGAGGTTTATCTAATATCTTAGAGCCTAAAAGTTAATCTCCAAAGGGTGTTTGTATCATTTGGTCTAGGTTAAAGATTCTAACTTAGAAGGTCCTTCTCTAGAATCCTTTCCTGCGGTTAATGAGTTTCCCAAAGTTTTCCCTGGTGATCTTCCTGGTGTACCTCCTGATAGGGAGATTGATTTTGGGATTGATCTTGTTTTGGACACTCATCCAATTTCTATTCCTTCTTATAGAATGGCTTTAGCTGAGTTGAAGGAGCTCAAGAAGCAATTGAAGATTCTCTTAGATAAAGGTTTTATCCATCCTAATGTGTCTTCTTAGGGTGATCGTATATTATTTGTGCGTAAGAAGGGTGGTTCCCTTCAAGTATGCATTGACTATCATCAGTTAAATAAGGTGACCATAAGGAATATATATCCTCTTCCTAAGATCGATGACTTATTTGATCAGCTTCATGGTGTGAAGTATTTTTCTAAGATTGTTCTTAGGCTGAGTTATCATAAGCTTAAGATTAGAGAAGTGGATATCTCTAAGACTGCCTTTGAACCTGGTATGGTCACTATGAGTTCCTAATCATGTCTTTTGGGTTGACCAATGCCCCAAAAATATTTAAGCATTTGATGAATAGGGTTTTCCATCAGTTTCTAGATTTGTCATTGTCTTTATTGATGGCATCTTGGTCTATTTTAAGAGTGAGGCAGATCATGTCGATCACCTCCGTACTATGTTGCAGACCTTGAAGAATCAATATTTATATGCCAAGTTCTCTAAGTGTGAGTTTATGTTGAAGGCTATGACTTTTCTAAGTTTTGTTTTCTCAGGTGAGGGAATTATGGTGGACCCATAAAAGGTTGTGGCAGTTATGAAGTGGCCTGGACCTTCGACTTCAACCTATATTCAGAACTTCTTAGGTTTAGCCAATTACTATAGGAGATTTGTGGAAATTTTTTCGACTACTGTTGCCCATTGACTAAGTTAACCCAGAAAAAGGTCAAGTTCTTGTAGTTGGATGCGTTTGAGGGTAGTTTTGAGAAGCTGAAGGATAAGTTGACTTTAGCTCTAATTTTGACCCTGCCTAATGGTAATGATAGTTTCGTAGTGTATTGTGATGCTTCTCATGTTAGGCTGGGTTGTGTGCTGATGCAGCATGGTAGGGTTGTTGCTTATACTTCTAGGAAGTTGAAAGTTCATGAGAAGAACTACCCTACTTATGACGTAGAGTTGTTAGTGATGGTATTTGCGCTGGAGATTTGGCGTCACTATCTCTATGGGGTTTATGTTGACATTTTTTTTTATCATAAGATCCTACAGTATGTTTTTACTCAAAAAGAGATAAATCTTAGACAAAGGAGGTAGCTTGAGTTGATGAAGGACTACGATATGAGTCTTCACTACCATCTAGGTAATTCTAACATTGTTGTTGATGCTCTTAGCAGGTTATCCAAAGGGAGTCTATTTCATATAGATGAGGATAAGAGAGATTTGGTAAAGGACATTCACTATTTTGCAGTCTTAGAGTTCATCTCATGAACTTTGAGGATGGTGGTGTATTTCTACATCTGATATCATAGTCATCTCTTGTTGTTGAGATAATTGAAAAGCAGATGTTAGATCCTGATTTAATGAAGATTTAGAGTCACGTGGGTCTACAAAAGATTGTTCACTTTCTGATTGGTGGTGATGGTATCCTGAGGTACCAAGATTGGTTATGTGTTCCCGACGTTGATGGGTTGAGGGAATGTATTCTTGCTGAAGCTCATAAATCTCATCATGCTATTCTTCCTTATTCTAAAAAGATGTATCATGGTCAGGGAGTTCTATTGGTGGAAAAATATGAAACAAGATGTGGCTAGCTTTGTGCCTAAGTGTATGGTGTGTGAACAAGTAAAAAATGAGCACGTGAGACCCAGTGGTTTGTGCTAAGAGATTCAGTTTCCCGAATTGAAGTGGGAAGTAATTGACATGGATTTCAATAATGGTCTTCCTCGGTCTCAAAATCAATATGATTTGATTTGGGTCATTATTGATAGGATGACCAAGTCCGCTCACTTCTTGCCGATGAAGACTAGTTATTCGGTGGAGGATTATGCTAAGTTGTATCTTGCGGAGATTGTGAAGTTGCATGGTGATTGGGTTTCTATCATTTTGGATCGTGGTACTCCGTTCTTATCTTATTTTTGAAGTTATTTTAGAAAGATTTTAAAACTAAGGTGTTCCTTAGTACCATTTTCCACCCGTAGTTGGATGGACAAGCGGAGAGCACCATTTAGACATTGGAAGAAATGCATTGTGCTTGCGTGATCGACTATGGTAGAAGTTAGTTCGACCATTTTTCTTTGATTGAATATGCTTATAATTATAGTTATCACTCTACATTGGTATGGATCTTTTTGAAGCATTGTATGGCAGGAGATATCATTCTCCTATTGGGTGGTATGAAGTTGGTGAGGGTAAGTTGTTTGGCCTTGATTTGGTTCACTAAGCCTTGGAAAAGGTGAAGGTGGTTTGTGATAGATTGAAATCTACTCAAAGTTGCCAATAGTCCAACACGAATGTAAGGCATAGGGATTTGGAGTTTAATGTTAGCGATTGGGTATTCTTAAAAGTATCTCTCATGAAGGGAGAGATGCGGTTTGGTAAGAAGGGAAAGTTAAGTCCTCGGTATATTGGTCCCTACTTTATTTTGAAGAGGGTTGACAATATTACCTATGACTTAGAGTTGCCTTTTAGTTTGAGCTCCATTCATCCAATTATTCTATTAGAAGGGTTGGGTATTTTGGACTCATTATCTTATGAGGTAGCCCCGGTTGAGATCTTGGATCGTTAAGTTCGTCGATTGCAGACCAAGGATATAGCTTTAGTTAAGGTTCTTTGAAGGAACCACAAGGTTGAAGAATCTACTTGGGAAGCGGAAGATGACATGAAGTCCAAGTATCCATTGCTATTTCTTGCTCCCAAAATTCATGCGAAAGGTATGTGTTCTTCATTGTACTTTTGTTTTCAAATGTTATTAAAGTAAAGATTGACTTCCGTGCATCTTTGTTTTCTAACTTAGTTAAAGGTTTAACTCGTGCTCGTGCTCGCCTTACTTGTCATTCGAGGATGAATGATCCAAGTGGGGGAGAATTGAGACACCTTGGTTTTGACTCTTAGAAAATTCTTGAACATTGAGCCTCTTGACATCATACAACTTATGGGTACTAGTCGTATGATGTTGTACGGGTTAGGGTCCCTCATCTCGTATATAAATCAGTGTGGTTTGGTTGGTTCCTGTCCAAGGTATGAGTAGACATCTTAATTCTCTTATAAGGGTATGAGGTATACATGGTAAGGTCGTATGATGCCCTAAACTTAGCCTAGTGCATTCTATCTAAGGTACGGGTTAGAAGGTACTTCTCGTATTTTAGGATATGTGTTAGACCTTTGTGCTCATATGTTGGATTGCATGGAGGTCCAAGATGACGTTAGGGTACCACTCATACCTTAGGGTATGGTTTAGGGGATGGGTCATACCCTCTAGAGACCAAAACCCTTAAGTCCCCACATCTTAAAACATGTTGTGGCCTCTCATAACCCACTATTGAGAGATCAAACACTCCAAAAAGACTCTCTAAACTCTCTCTTGAAGATTGAGGCTAGGGTTCTTCAAAGGTTTTCATCTTGAGGCTTAAGAGTCTAGTTTTTTCTATGAATCTTCTTGAATAAGGCATATGACTCTTCCTTCATTGTAAGTTCTCAAATATCATGTGTTTTAAAGTGTGATTATGATTCTTAAATAGTGGTTTTGAAAACCAAAATTGAGGGTTTTGTTGCATATGATTGAGTATTGTTTACTCTTGCTTTAACTTATGTTTATACATATTTTTGGTGATGGTTTTCATATATGGGTGCTTGGTAATTGTGGTTTAACAAATGGGTGATGGTTTACCCAAAACTTGATTGTTTTTACCTTAATTTTGGCCTTGATAATAGTATGCCCTCAAAGTGTTTGTTAAAATGCCTAAAAAAATAAACTTGTCATATTCTAATGATGTTTTGAACTAAGGCATTGGCCTAATGAACGTGAATGGTTGGTAAATGGTTTTTAAAGGCCTTGTTGGCCATGTAATGATCTAAATTGTAACCTTGGTAGTTTAAACTATTAAATGGGTTTGAGTCCCTAAATATTAACTTGATTTATGTTTTTATTAGACAATTGGTCTGAGTTCCTAAACTTTGGATTGAACAAGTGTCTTTGTGAGATGATAGGTTCGAGTCCTAAAGTCAAATAAATGCATGATTGATTGATAATGGTAATTACATATGGTATACTTGCAAGTAGTATTGGTATGACAATACCAATGAAGTGCCTTTGGTAAGTAATTGACTTAATAGTTCTGTATGTGGATTAATGGTTTTAAATTAGGCTTTATATCAAAAAGTGTAGCCTGGCCATAAAAGTAGAGTTCGAAGAACTAACACTGGAAACTGTGCTAGCTGGTGCAGGTGTCTTATAATCGAATGGTTTGAGTCCCTCAAATGAATATATATGAATAGAAGGTTTGAGTCCCCCGTAATACGTGTATTGTTGCTTAAGTCACCTTGATTATGCTGGGAGGTTTGAGTCCTCCATATAGGGATATATGGATTTAGATATTCTCTTGTTCATACTATTGCACGCACTGAGGCCCTTCCAGCTAGGGAAGAGTTTGGCCCATATAGCCCGAGAGTGCCTTGTTCTATGACGGTTATGCTACATAGCCCAGGTTAATGATTTCACAGTTCATGTTAATATTGTTCCCTATCCCGGCATGGTATAAATATATATGTATGTTTACATTGGTATATGCATTGATTGATTGGTTTTAAACTATTGAAACTATTTATCCTTGTCCTTGAGTTACATGCTAGCGTTCCAATTGCTAATCATCTTCGATGCTGTATCCCCATGCAATGTAGGTGTTGGTTATACTACGCCTCCTACTTAGTGATCGAACTTTGGGAACAACTTGTGTCGACTTAAAATGGAGAGCTTCCATACTTTGAAAGGCTCTATTTCTAGTTTTAGTTTGATATATTTTCATTGGTTAGTCTTGGACACTAGTTTTGGCTATGGCTGGGGGTATGTCCCGACTGGATGTGGTTCTAATTTTAGATAGAGGCTTTGTGAGACTACTATAGGTTGGTTTGGGCGGTGTTGGCCTTGGCATTGGTATTGGTATTAGGGCTAATACTGTATGACTTTATTTGATTTGTGATTATTCCATTTTATTATGGTATGGATATAGACTTATTATTTTGGTCTTGGTTATAGTTGTTGGTTGGTATTGGATGGTCAAAACTGTTTGGGTTGGCCATGGTCATGGACCTATCCCAAAGTATTTGAGTTGATAATCACTCTATCTTATTATATGTTCAAAGTTCTTGTGAATCATAATATATGATTGGAGGTTGGTACGGGCATCAAGGGTGCTCTCTGATCCTTGTGGACTTGGGATGCCTATTACGACAAGGCCCTGGTTTAGGTCGTGTTAGGTTTGTTCATGAAATTTTGAGTGTATTTGTCTTTCATGATTCCTGTCCAGAAGTACTAAGTTAGTATAGTTCAATAAAAGTTTGGGAATATCCATGTTAAGTGTTAGAATCTAAGTTGAAATTGTGGATGATTAGGCTATTAGAAAGAAGAGTTTGAAATGCTAGAGGTAAAAAGTGTGAACTAAGGGTATGGTGATACTCCTGAAAATTATAAGTTAGTAAGTATTTAAGTTATTATATGTTGACTATTGGGGCTATAGATAGTTGAGATTTATATCTTAAAAGGAAGTACTAGCAACAAGTTTTACACTTTAAGATATAGTCTTTCAGAGGGAGTTTACTATTTATGTGTGTGATTATATCCCGACCTCAATAGTAGAGTGATCGCAGTTTAGTTTACAATTTCTTGTAAAGGTCTACAGACTTAGAATGATCGATTTAATCTAAGGGGGAAATGATAGAACAAGGAACTAAGTTAGGTTTTCAAATTCTAGTAGTGATGTTAGTGAGTTCTAGAACAACAGTAGGGGAGGAAGATACTTGACCCATCCTTATATCAGTGTAAATTTTTGTACTTCAGTTATCACGACATTTACTCATGCCTTACAAGTCATCTCTAAGATTATAGCTCATATTCATGCACTTTATATAGAATCATGCACGCTCCTAGTTCCTAGTATATTGAGTGTCAGTTTACTTAGAAGTATGATTCATATTCCATGAATTTACGAACTCCAAACTAAAGTTATGCAGATCATGACTCATGAACTCATGTTTTACAGTATGCTCAGTTCCTATAACTTATGGTACACCTTTAATGACCAGTGAAAATTTGCATTATGACATGTATGTCCTCAGTTTAGATCTTTTTAATGAATCCATGCCTTTGATGGTCTATTCCTCAGGCCTCATTTAAGTGTCAAAGTTATGTATAGTATGTTTCATGCTTCAGGTCCTTATGTCCTGGACCTTTAGTGACCTCTTCCTATGTAAAGATAGTGGTGATAAAAAATTAATGAGCAATGGTTTAGGTAAGACAGATTAGATGACCATTATTAGGAAAAATTGTTGTATGCTTGTCTTATCTAAGGCTAATGGGTGGAGAAAGATTAAGGAAAATATTTGGTATATGTCATAGTTAGTTGAGAATTCTAGGTGTGTCTTCTTAGTGAAAGTGCATGAAAGTCGTTATGGATAGAGGTATAAGAGAATATAGGAAATTTTTTAGGTGGGTTGGTTAGCTAGAATTTCATATGTGGTTATAATGATAGGCTTGAATGTCATGTTGGTAGATAAGTGGATGAAAGCCTTGTGCACTAGTGAATTCCTAGTAAGAGGTCAAAGTTAGTTTTCAAAGTGGTAAGAAGTGTTATTTTTGAGATAAGAGCTCTAAAAAGGCATAGAATATTGAATCCTATGGTTTAGACTAGTATTATGGTATTATATGTAGTACCTTGTGATTTTGAGTTAGGCTTGAACATGGTAATAATATGTAGTTCAGCTCGTACTTTGGCTGAAGTAGTCATATGTACCCATAAGAGAATTAGAAGTTGCATCAAATTTAGTATTTAAGAGGATAAGTATAGTTAAGAGAGTATTTGAGAAGTGTGGCTAAGTTTGAAAGTTAGCAGGGTTCGTAATGTATTATGATGCATCCATAGTAGGTTTGGATTATGTCCTCATGCAGCATGGTAAGGTCATATCCTAAGCCTCCAGACAACTTAAACACATAGTAATCCTTTTCTAGCTTGTGTTCTATATGCCTATATTCCATAAGTTGTAGCCATGTTGCGATTCCTAATTTGAATCCTATGCTCAAATCATGCCTAAAATTCTTTTCGTCGATTGTTATTGAAGTTATGATAATAAGATATTGAGGAAGATTATATTTCATCCTTAGTAACTCTTGGAGATTATATTGCATCAGTTATCACTTCATAATTCTATATGTATGATCGTATCATGAATTTTTCAGTTGAGTTCTAAACTCTGAATTTGAATCAGCTCCTTATAGTCAATCAAATCAGCTTTGAAATTAGTTTCATGATTAAAGTTTTATTATTTTATCTTAGTTATGTCCTATATTAGCAGACCTGTCATGTCAACATTATTCCATACGATTCCTATATATGTGTATATGTCTCATATGTAACAATTGAGTTAGTACCCTGTAACTTGTAGTTTAGTTATGAGACATGATCAATTTTAGAAATTTGGTTTCAAGATAGTAATTTCACTCTTTTCATCCAAATATCATCCTTTATTCGAGAATGAATGATCCCAAGGGAGAGATAATATGACACCTTATATTTTCGGCTAGAGTTTGGATCATCATTCCTACAGATATAGAACCCAACCTAATGATGTCCATGTCAAAATAAATGTGTTGATCAATTTTATAGTGTGGGAACATCTTTGGATTTGAATTGAGGTCATAAAAATCTCCTAACTCAATGTGAGTTGAGAAATTTTCTACTAATTAAGTTTTAGTGTATGTTTCAACTTAGGTTATATTCCAACGACCATTACTCCTAAAATATAACGGGATAGCTGACCTACTATATATCAAATGAAAGATCTTTTGGTATTCTTTCCAATGCATCCAATTTTACCTTAATCCTATATCAGAGTTGAAAGCTATTTTTATTTTACCTCAGAGTGACTGTGTAAGAGAAGGTGACGACTTGAGTTAACAAGCTGTCAACTAAGTGTGATGAGCTATCAACTTAGTCATCACCCTTAACCAAAAACACCTTAAATCATTAGAGAAGGTGATGACTAAGTTGACAAGTCATTAACTAGTTGACAAGCCGTTAACTAGTTGACAAGTTTTCAACTAAGTCATCAACCTTAAGCAGAAAGTGTTCAAGTGAAGCTAGAGGTTGATGACTGTTGATAAGTTATCAACTAGTTGACAAGATGTCAACTGAAAATTCCTGTGATTTTTATTCAGTTTCTTTTGGGGTATTTTGGTCTTTTCCTTACCTTAAACCCTACCCCTATGACTTAAATCACCCTAGAAACAGCAATTTCACATCATTAGTTAGTTTTCAATGTTTGTTCTCCTCTCCACTCTTAAGAGAAAGAAGTTAGGGTTTCTTTCTACAGTTCAATATCCAAGGATCCAAATTCATGTTCTCCTTTAAGAAGTCAAGAAATTTAGGCATGTGGGATATTCATCAACGGGTTCCTTTCACCCATTGAGTCCCAAAGTTTCCCAAATTTAATTCCCTTTTTAATTTAGGGTTTCACAAAAAGTGTAAATTCCATGATCTCTCCATGTAATTCTTGATTCCAACCATGAAATAGTATTTCCTCATAACTTTGAGTATTCTTCCGTACTCCAACTGTGATAAGTTGTTATACTGATAGAATTGTTGGATTCTTGAGTGTAAGTCATAAAATTTCCTATCATGTCATTATATTGAAACTATTATATTTAATTATATTATTTTTCATGATAGTGGGGTATGAACACCCGAAACTTAGATGATCATGCGGGCTATAGCTTTCAAAATTTCAAGTTATATATATATATATATATTACCATGTTTATACCATGAAGTTTATAACATTGTCATGTTGAGCATTACCGGTATTGAATCATGTTAAGCAATTATCTTTACTAGCATCATTTTGGTTGGGAGTAGAACATAGCACCTATTGAACCTACGGATGATGGATCACCCACCAGTAGAGGACTGAGACATTTAGTAGTAGTACCTGAGTTCTAGAACTATGTAACTAGTGTAGGTTATTAAAGGTTACCTACTAGTAGAGATTTGACACTCTTAGTAATCACCCGCTAGTAGAGGACTGGCACCTTAGTCCTTTGGGACACTAGTTTAGTGGATCCACATAACCAGTGTTGGTACCCGTGGCAGGTACTAACACCCATTCAACTAGGGTTACATGTTGGACCCCGATTAGCTCAGATTGGGGCTTGTCGGTTAAATGTTATCTCCCACAGTTTTAGTCCAGTATTCAGATTATATCAGCTTAGTTTTGTATGACCAAGTGTCCATATATCAGTTATTTCGATTATTTTAGTACATGTTTAAGCTTGGTCTTGCATTCATTTTACATGCTTAGGTATTCATAGTCAGTAGTCATACATGATCCTCAATATGGTTTTATAGCCTATTCAACTTTAACTTGAGATTTACATATAGTATTTATATTTCTACCGCTTTCCAATAACAGAAGTGTTTTCAGCTCATGATTTAGAAATTTCACTATGCCTTATAGTTTTTATGAATAGACATATTTTAAATGCATATTTCAGCAAATGGCTTACAACCTCAATTTTAAAGAATCTTTTAAGTATTTTTCTGATTCGTACATGTCTCACATACTCAATACATTCTAAATTACTGAGCACATATATGTGTCCGTGGCTAGATTGCTTCATAATATAGATACCAGATATAGCCCACACCAGGGTCAGATAGATTGTAGCTTCCAGCCAGAGGGTGATGAGTTCTCTTGATTTGAGGGCTCTAGTCAACTCTAGTTCTAGTATTATATTTTTATTTAGTCGTATGGATTAGGGATGGCTGGGGGTCATGTTCCAGCTACCTATAGCCAGTATTAGTAGAGGCTCCATAGATAGTCAGTCAGAGTTGATCTATTTAGTTTCAGTTTTCTTTGTATATCAAGTGATGTAAGCTTTTGAATAGTTTTGTATTGATAAGTTCAGATAATGACATTTCTTCCGCTTATTCCTTCTGGTTTTATGTATTTATTTAGTTGTATATGAATCATACCAGTATCATGGGTTAGATTTAGATCACTTATGGTTCTAAGCACTGTGTGACATCTAGAGGGTAGTCTCGAGGCATTACAAACATTGTATCAGTGCACAGAGTTTGAGCGTCCTAGGGTTTCTATGAAGCCGTGTCTAGTAAAGTCTTGCAGAATGGTACAGAGATGTTTGTACTTTTATTTGAGAGGCTATAGAGCATTTAAGAAATATTTACCTTCTTTTACATCCTAGATCATGTAGTAGAGTTGTTCTTTAAGAAACTTATACCAATTCTTACATTCTTCCATTCATGCCAACTCTACCTTATTATGGAGGTAAGAGAAAATAGTCAAGCTTAAATTCCTATCAATAGAGTTTTCTCAAACAGTCCCCACCAACAGTTATAAGATTCCATGCGAGCGTGAAATAATACCTTCAGTGCCTGTAAGTTCCAATCATTGAAAAAATTCATTCATGTTTATAAAAATCATGCATTGAGCCAAAGTCAAATATGCATTCAGATCCCTTATCAGAATCATATGGCCGAATGACCTAGAGTTAGAAGCATGAGGCTAGAAGTTTTGTTGCAGTAAAGGGGGGATAGTGTTTATCTGGATTTAGTAGATTATGAATTCATGGAGCCAAAAATATTTTGTGTAGAGTATTTAGTAGCACTTTGAGAGAGATTAACAAATTAAGGGGACTTAAGAGTATGTTAATGCTTTAGTCAAGATAGAGATTAGGCACTGACAATAAAAAATATTGAGAAGCTATTAAGGTTGGGTACGTTCATAGAATTTTGAGTGTATTAGTATTTCATGATTCCTATCTAGTAGTACTAAGTTATTATAGTTTATTACAAGTTTGGGGGTATCCATGTTGTGTGTTACAATCTAAGATTGAATTATGGATGATTAAGCTATTAGATAGAAGAGCTTGAAATTCTAGAGGGAAAAAGTGTGAACTTAGGGCATGGTGATTCTCCTAAATATTCTAAGTTAGTAAGTGTATAATTTAATATATGAGACTATTAGGGCTATAGAAAGTTAAGAGTTATATCTCAAAAGGAAGTACTAGCAGCGGGTTTTAAACTTTAAGATATAGTCTTTTAGGGGGAGTTTATAATTTATGTGTTATTATAAATAACAATGGTGATTTCCTAGCCCTTTAGTAAACTCTTTCTATGTAAAGATAGTGGTGATGTAAAATTAATGAACAATAATTTAGATGATAGAGTATATGACCCTTATTAGGGAATACTATTATGCTAAAGGGTAAAGGAAGATTAAGGCAAATCTTTGGTATATGTCATAGTTTGTTGAGAATTCTAGGTGTGTATTCTTGGGGATAGAGCATGAAAGTCATTATAGATAGAGGTATTAAGGAATATGGGAAAATTTATAGGTGGTGTGGTTTGATAAAAGTATATATGTGGTTATACTAACAGGCTTGAATGTCATGTTTGTATATAAGTGGATGAATGCATTGCATGCTAGTGAATTCCTAGTAAGAGGTCAAAGTTAGTCGTCGAAGTGGTAAGGAGTTTCATACTTGAGATGAGAGCTCTAAAAAGACATAGAATATTGAATGTTGTGATTTAGACTAGTAGTATGGTGTTATGTGTAGTACCTTGTGATTTTGAGTTAAGCTTGAACATGGTAATAGTATGTAGTTCAACTCATGCTTTGGCTGGAGTATTCATATGTACCTATGTGAGAATTATAAGTTCCATCAAATGAAGTGTAGTATTTAAAGGGATAAGTATAGTTGAGAGAGTATTTGGGAATTGTGGATAACCTTCATAGTTAGTAGTTGCATTGCCTAAGACATAGTAATTATATTCTAACTTGTGTTCTATATGCCTATATTCCATGAGTTGTAGCCATGTTGCTGTCACGACTCGAGACTATCCCCTAGTCATAACACGGTGCTTAAGGCCATAAGTGACCCTATGCTAACCCACATTCTAGTATATGTTGTGAGCACTGAATGGAGTAATAATAAAACTTCTTATATGGAAGATAAACTGATAAAAGTTTGATAAAATATAGTACTGAAACAATACCCAACATGACTAAACTTCTGATAAACAAACTAAAAACAAGTCTGTACATCTGAAAGCCTCTAAAACACGAGGAGTTGATGGGACAAACCCCCAACTAACTCTAACCGACTGAAATAAAGAAAGTATTGAAAATAACTATAGTAACTTGTCCTCGATAGATGAGGCTTCACCACACCTGCTGCTAAGTGATATTGAACTCACTAAGGGCGATCAGGTAACTGAGTATCCAAACCAATGTTATACGGCAACATAGCACAAAAGAGAGTATGTAGTCAGTAATTTGAATGTACTGGTATGTGAGATAGAGACTAACTGAAGTACATAAAGATACTGAGCATGAATGTATAAACCGGAAGGACGAATACAGGACCCAGTAAAATATGTAGTGAAATCATCTGTAAGATTGAGTGAATGAATAACTGCTAAACTGAACACTTGTTTATGCAAACCTGAAATGATATAACCTTAATACTGAACTAAAACTGTGGGAGCTATCATGTAATCGACATGCTCCAATCTAAGCTAATCAGGGTCTAACCTGTAATCTTGTTGAAAAGGTGTCAGAACCTTTCCATAGATACTAATAGTGGCTCTGTGGATCAACTAATCTAATTTTCTAAAGGACTAGGGTATCAGTCCTTTACTAGTGGGTGACATCTCATAACTAATGCTGGTAACATAGTTCTGGATCTTATGAACTGTTACTAAAGGTCTCAGTCCTATATTGGTGGGTGATCCTTCATCCCTAGGTTCGCTGGGTGCTAAATCCTACTCCTAACTGAACAGACACCGGTACTGATTAAAGTTGATAGGACTCACAACTGATAATTGCTTAACATGAATATGATAATTTGAATATGGTAGTAAAATCATGATCTGATGGACTTGTTTCTTTAAATAAAAAACATACATAAACATATAGGTATCGGGTATTCATAGCCCACCAATACTGAAAATACTTAAATTATAGTTACCTCATCACAATACTATAAAGGAATTCATGATTAGTAGACCCAAAACATAGTATATTTTACTAAATTGATGAAATCCATAATTATGAGTATGGGGGTATGTTAAACTTACGAGGACAACATTCTCACATGGTTTAATTCATAACTTGATAGATTAACATGGTATCAACTGAACGTCATATGGGTGGCTGAAATTGTAAAACATATAAGGACATAATTTACATGGGAAAACACAATATCATAGTTTATATTCAAAACTATTAAGAGAAAACTTAATAAATTCATACTTGATTTGAAATTTGATTAAATGAGGGGAAAAATGTATACTTGAAAAAATGATGGATTCTTGGGACTCAATGGGTGGAAGGAACCCATTGATGAATATCCCACATACCTGAGTTGCTTGAATTACTAAAGAAAACTTAGAATTGGGACCTTGGATGGGTAAATTCTTGGAAGAAATTTTGATATTTTTGTGTTCTTGAGAGTGAGAGATGTTTATACGTCATTAACTGATGATGAATGGGCCATATAATTCCCCTTTTAGGTTTTAAATCGTGAATTGGGTCTTTAGGGATGGGGGAAAAAGACCAAAATTCCCCTCACCCCTTTAATGAAAGCTACAAAAATTACACTGCATTGTGGCACAGAGGTTATCATGGATGCTAGCCTCTATGACACACTGAGTATCATTACAGAGACTAACCTCCATGACACGCTACATATCGCGGAGGTCCAGTCTCTGTGGCACGTCAAAATTATGGAGGTATACTGTCTCTGTGGTGAAAAGTCACCCCGAGCCTCTTCCAAAAATTCCAAAACTCTCCTGGGTAGCCCTTTTAACACCTTAAACATATTTCAACTCATAAATCAACATTTCGATCTCAGAAAGGCTAAAAATATAATGCTCAAAATCTTGGGGTGTTAAAATGGCCATGTCATTTGTACTTAGTGTAAATTAAATGGCTTGAGACTTCTAAATATGTGACAAATAGCTGAAAACTTGTTTAGGATCTTGCAGGGTATTACAATATCTCACCTTTGAGATCATTTGTCCCTAAATAAACTGTTTGAGCTTAGATACTATGAAAACTGAGATCATGATTAAATAACTGAATCTGAAACATAATGCATTGACTAAACTGAATTTATGAAAGCATGCTATGACATAAGGATGGTTGGATAACTACGATAGAAAATTAGAGAGTCAATTTAGGGAAACCATTACCTCAACCTGAATCTGAATTCCTAGGGAAAAAATGGGGATACTTGGCTCACATATCGGCCTTTGCTTCCTACGTAGCTTCCTCAATCGTCTGTTTTCTCCATAGAACCTTATCCAAGGGGAATTGTTTATTCCTCAACCGGTGAATCTAATGATCAAGGATCTCAACTGGGACTTCTTCATAGGAAAGGCATTATTTCATATCCAGATTCTCTAAAGGAATGATAGAAGCTAGGTCATCAATAAATTTCTTTAGCAAAGATGCATAACACACCGAATACACTAATACCAATTCTGCAAGCAACTCTAACTCGTAAGATACCTTTCCAAAATAGCTCAAAATCTTATGCAAGCCAACATAGAGGGTATTAACCTTTCCTTTTTTTACCAAAACTCTTCACCCCTTTCATGGGTGAAATTTTCAAATAAACCAAGTCACCAACATCAAACTCAAGATCTCTTCTCCTCACACCAATATAGGATTTCTGTCAACTTTAGGCTATCTCCAGCGTTTTTTAAATTAAGAAAACTTTCTCCATCACCTCATACACTGAATCTCTCCCTATCAAAGTAGCCTCAGCTACTTCAAACCAAATAATAGGATATTTCACCTCATTCCATAAAGATCCTCAAACAGAGCCATCTGAATTTTAGAGTGATAACTGTTGCTATAAGCAAATTCAATCAAAGGTAAGTAGTCATCCCAACTACCCTTGAAGTTGATAAAGCAAGCCCTATAAGATCATAATAGTTTGCTCTACCTGACCATCTATCTAAAGATGAAAAGCTTTACTAAGATGGTCTTAGGTACCAAGACCATTCTGAAAATCCTTCCAAAAATAGAAGGCAAATTGGGTACCTCTATCTGAAATGATGGTTCATGGAACCCCATGTAACTTTACCAACTCACTAAGATAGAGTCTAACATAATTGTCAGCTCAATACAAAGGATAAACTGGTAAGAAATAGGGTGACTTAGTCATTCCATCTATAATGACCCAAATCAAATTATGCTGGTGACGCGTATGAGGTAACCCTATAACAAAATCCATGTTCACCACCTCCCACATCAAAGTGGAAATGCTTAACTCCTAAAGCATTCCACTGGGCCTTTGGTGCTCAACCTTAACCTGCTGACAATTAGAACACTTAGCCATGAATTTTATAATATCATTTTTACACCATTCCACTTATAGATTTCCCGCAAATTATGTTATATCTTAGTAGCTCCTGGATGAATAGAATATATCTACCTTGAAAAAAAAGCACACCATCTCCCCCTTGGGATAAAATCTTTTCCTTTTGGTCCCACACTAACTCCTTCAACTTGACCAAGATAGGATCTCTATCTTTCTTTTCTTTCACTTTGGCCACTAATAAAGATTCCATACAATCTGTAACCATATATTTCCTTTGGCCAAATCAACTAATATAACACCTAATATATCAAGATAGTGAACCTCAGAGACTAACTCCTTCTTATCCCCCTCAATATGTACAACACATCCCATAGACAATATACTAAGTGCACCGATACTATATTAGCCTTACTAGGTGATACAACACACTCATATTATAGTTCTTCAATGGTTCAAGCCACTTTCTCTGACAAAAATTTAGATCCTTCTGAGTGAACACATACTGTAAACTCTTACGATCCATGAAAACATCAAGATGGACCCCATAAAGGTAATGCCTCCAAATCTTTAAGGTAAATAAAACTACTGCTAACTTAAGATCATGGGTCGGGTAATTCTTCTCATCGGGTTTAAGCTGTCTAGAGGCAAAGACTATGAACTTACCTCACTTCATTAACCTATAACCAAGACAACCTTTAGAAGAATCACAATAAAGTACAAACTCATTAGAACCCTCTGGTATAGTATTAATACTGGAGCAGAGGTGAGTCGAGTTTTCAACTCCTAAAAACTCTTCTCGTAGGATTTTGACCACTAAAATTTGAATTTCTTTTGGGTTAGTTAAGACATGGGGGAATAAATAGAAGAAAATCCTTCAACAAACCATCTGTAGTAACCAACTAAACCCAAGAACTCCTGATATATGATAGAGAGATGGGTTTAGGGCATCTTTTTACTGCTTTGGTCCTTTAAGGATCAACTCGAATACCATCATTAGAACTAATGAAAATAAGAAAAGCTACTAATCTCAACTAGAATTTTCACTTGTTGAACTTATCAAATAATAAGTTATCCTTAAGGATCGGCAATACAATCCTCAAATGATCTGTATGATCACATTCACTATAAGAATAGACGAGGATATCATCTATGAAGACAATGATGAACATGTCCAAGTACTGCTTGAACACCCTGTTCATCAAGTCCATAAAAGTTGTAAGAGTATTCGTTAGTCAAATGACATAACTAGAAATTTGAAGTGACCATAATGAGTTCTAAAAGCTGTGTTTGGGATGTCACATTCTATGACTCTAAGCTAATGATAGCTAAATTTGAGGTCTATAATAGAGAAATTGATGTATCCTAGCTTTGGACCCTTAGAAAATTTCCTAGAATCTTGTTCTTCAAATTGATTATGACTTATGGTACGAGCTATAAGTTGAGGTACGAGTGGTGAAGTCTAGTCATAAGCTGACCAGTGTTAATTTGTGGAATGGTCTTGGACACTAGAATGGATATAAATTACGGATATGAGTCATAAGGCATGAGTACTATTCATATAGATAGTTTATAAGGAGGACAATGTTTGATCTTCTTGGAGTTACATTCTACCAATGATATAGATCATGGATACAGATTGTATATTGAGGTTATGAGTTGGTTCGATGAGTCGTATATTGGTCAGTGTGTGACCCATGGTTGAGGCTTAGTTATGATTGGATGGGTGTCAATCGTAAGCTAGGTTACGACTCATAAGGAGGTCAGTCATGACCCTATATTGGGTTTTTATGGGATTCAAGTGGGGGTATTCTGGAAATTTCCCTACTTACCCTAATAAGGACCCATGACTTCTTATACACTTAGGAGGTTATTGACTTTATTATTTTATTCTTAAACACTTAGAATCTCTTCCAAAATATATCATATTTCTCTCAAGAGCTTTTGGGCCAAACAACTAGGGTTTAACTAAGGGATTTCTTTAGGGTTTGTCTTGGTGAATTATTCCATTAATCTTCTTGGTTTAAGGCATGATTCTCTACCCAAATTGTGATTTCAATTAAAGCCATGGTTATATGGTTGATTTCAAGGTTTTACTCTTGCATGGTTTTGGTTTTTAACTATTGATTTGGAGGTTTTGATGTTAAAGGCTTGGTTATGATTTCTTATGGTTTAAATTATGCTTTGTATGCATTAATGGTGGTTTTGGATAGTGGAATTGCATGTTAATGGTTTAATGGTAATGGAATTTGGTTTTTGTTATGTTATGCCTCCAAGGTGTTTGATTAAATGCCTATAAAGATATGTTAATTGGATTGACTCTTTTACATGGAACTCTTGCTTGTTTTCATATTATGCATGAAACTGTAAATGGTTTAAATAATTTAAAAAGGTTAAAGGCTAATTGGTTATTATTGTGGAGAACATGGTAGTCTCCCAAGAGGTTAATTTGGTAAACAGAAAGGGTACCCAGAGTCCCCTTAATCTAAATAGTTTTGCTAAGGATAATGCTTGCAAGTATGGTGGTATGACGATGCCACTGGTTTATTAAATAGACTTAGTTAATAAATGGATAATTGGATTGTTAGACTTGGTTTTAATTGGGTATAAATTGTAGGGAGTGTAGGCTAAGCCATGGAAGGTGGCAATCCCGGAGGGGATCAAAACCCAAAAACTTATATTTGCCAATATGAGGGGTCTTCGATGCCTATGTACAAGTGTTATATTTATATTGGAGAGATGTACTAGTCATCCTAAGGTTATTGCCTGGTCGTATGGCTACTCTCACTGTGACCCTTTCAATAGGGGATCTAAACCCATATGGCTCGTGGATGGTAGGACGACTAAGCTACACAACACAAGTAAAGGTTTTAATGGAATTCTAAACTCGGTCCTTTTTCCCAGCTCTTATATATATAGGGTTATTTGTATTGGATGGTTTTTACAAAGTTTTGATAACTAGCATTACTTTATCCTTATCTCAAGATTCATGCTAGTGTTTACCCACTAACCAATCTACTGGTGGCTGTATACCCACGCTATGTACGAACCGAACATTCAACTCCTCCTTTATAGTACTTATTTTTGGGAAAACTTATTAGACTAAAGTGGTGAGCTTACACACTTTTGAAAGGCATCATTTCATATTAGATATTATTAGATATTTTATTTTCTTTTTTGGATATTAGTTTTGGCCATAGTTAGGGGCATGTCTCAACTAGATATTTGTATTATTTTGGATAGAGGCTTTGTGGTACTTTTGGGGGTTAGTATGGGTGGGATCGGTACAGGTGTTACCCTTGGCATTTGAATAAGATGATGGGCTGACACCACATCTCTTGATTTTTTATTATTTTGTCATATTATATTTTAGGTTTGATTATCATATTATGTTTTGATATTCTCTTTGGTACGGTATTGATGGTTGGTTTGGTACGATTAGACTCGGTTGGGTCAGTCATGGTCGAGATCTATCCCAGAGTCTTGATGTGAACAATAATGCTATTTTATTATATGTTTGAAATTTAGCTCATCTCAGGCTGTATAAGGTGGTTAGGTTAGGTTAAGGGGGTGGTCCACGGTCCTAGTTGGACTTGAGATGCCCATTATGATAAGGCCTTGATACGGGTTGCATCAAGTTGGTATCAGAGCCTAGGTTCATGGTCAATTTAGAGTCTAAAATATAATGTAAAGTAGATCTCTTTTAGGGGTGTGTAGCACACCACACTTATAAGGGAGAGACTGTAAGACATTTAGGAATATTTTACTATTTTGGTATTCTTTCTTCAAGCTTAAATTCTCAGTCTTGGAATCTCTTATAATCCTTGTTTGTTCATCTTTTAAGTCATGCCTCCTAGATCCTGAATGCAAGAAAACTTTTCCGCCTTATCTGGGGAAATACTGAAGGGGTACCTCTTATGTTTAGAGTACATATTTGATCTTATTGTATTATTCCAAATTATACTAAAGTTCCTCCTATTTCTCTCACTACTCCTTAGCTTCCTTAGGTTAATGTGACAAATGTGGAGTTTTGTTTGTCTATGTATGCTATTTCCCAACTAGTTACTGCTCGCCGAGCAGGGTATAATTAGTGTTGTATTTATTGAGGCCACTAGGCTTGGACAGTTTTTAAAAATGGGTCCTCCAAATTTTGTGGGAGTCATGGTAGAGGAATGATATAGGGTTTCTTTGATGATATGGTGGAGATCTTTTGGGTAATGAGGATTACTAATGTTGAAGGAGTAAACTTTGTAGCTTATCAGCTCAAAGATGTGGCTTATCTATTGTATGGGGAGTGGGACAAAGATAAGGTTGATATAGAAGGAGATGGTTTATGAGAGGCCTTTTATAATGCCTTCATGAATCGTTTCTTTCCTCATGAGCTGAGGAAAGCTAAGATGGAGGATTTTGTGAACCTCAGTCAAGGGAGATTGTCTGAGAATGAGTATGCTTTGAATTTCCAATAGTTGTTAAGGTATGCTCCTGACTTAGTGGCTGATATGAGGTCGAGAATAAGAAAGTTTGCTTCTTGGCTGAACAAAGATCTAATTTTGGAGAGCAAGACTTCTTTGATCATGAGGGATATGGAAATGTCATGGCTGATTGTCATATATAGCAAGCTGAGGATAAGAAAGAAGGCAGTTAGAATATAGAGACAGATAGGGTAAGTGGGGTAGCTTTTCTAATCAGAGAGGTGCGTAGTCTTAAGATGGTAGAGATGGTGGGAAATAGAAAAAAAAAGTAGGGAGAGTGTTGGTTCCTTCTGCACTGTAGTACTTTATACTTCCAGCAGTCGAGCGATAGACGTCAACATGGTGGTGATAATTCTTGGGCACAGTGAGCCCAATCTCAGGTATGTGGAGGTTGGTCTATTTCTTTATGTCCTCTTTATCGATTTTTTGGTCAGCCTCATTGGGGATTCTGTGAGGAAGGTAGGGATATATGCTTCAAGTATGGCTAAGTAGGCCATCGGCTTAGGGATTACCCATCTAGCAAGGTTTCTACTAGGTGAATAAGATTCTGATGGATTCATCTTCTATTTGTACACCTGGTGGTATGGCATCTGCTTCTGTTATTGACCTAGTTTCAGTGTTGGTCGGAACAGGTTGTATGATTTGGCATCCTATTAGGAATTTGAGGCATCACTTAATATTGTTACTGGTATGTTATAGCTTTCCTCTCATGACGTGTATTATTTACTTGATCCAGGTTCTACCCTTTCCTATATTACTCTTTATATAGGTATGTCTTTTAATTTTGATCCAGAGATTATTTTGGATCCATTTTTCTATTTCTACCTTAATAAGAGATCCAGTCATTGCTGAATGGGTCTATAAGGGGGTGTATGGTATCTGTGAGTGGTAGCCAGACTTTGGACGATCTGTTTAAGTTGGGTATGGTAGATTTCAATGTAATCTTAGGCATGGATTGGTTGTATTCTTGTTATTTAATTTTTGATTGTCGAACCCGTAGGGTCTTCTTTAGGTTCCCTGGTGAGTTAGAAATAGAATTAGAAGGTTTTTCCTTAGCTCTTAGGGGGGAGTTTATTTCTTATCTTAAAGCTTGAAGGTTAATCTCTAAAGGTTATCTTTATTTCTTGGTCTGGGTTAAAGATTCTAATTTGGAAGGTGTTTCTTTGTCTTTGGTCCTAGTGGTTAATGAGTTTTTAGAGGTCTTTCGGATGAATATCCAGGTGTTCCTTCGTATAGGTAAATAGAGTTTAGTATCGATTTTCTTTTGGACACTCATCCAATTTCTATTCCTCCATATAGAATGGCACAGGCTGAGTTAAAGGAACTCAAGAAGTAAATTAAGGATCTTCTAGACAAAGGGTTTTTTCATCCTAGTATTTCAGCATGGGGTGCATCGATGTTGATCCTGCATAAGAAAGATGGTTCTCTTCGTATGTTCATCGACTACAGGCAGTTGAATAAGGTAACAGTCAAGAACAAATATCCTCTTCCTTGGATAGATGATCTGTTTGACCAATTATAAGGTGTGAACTTCTTCTCTAAGGTAGATCTTTGGTTTGGGTACAATAAATTAAAGATTATGGAGGTGGACATCCCTAAGATGGCTTTTCACACTTGATGATGTCATTTGTATTGACAAATGCCCCTATAACATTATGGATTTGATGTATATAGTGTTTCAGTTGTATTTGGATCTCTTTATCATTGTGTTTATTTATGATATTCTTGTGTATTTAAAGAGTGAGGTGGATCATGCTAATCACCTCCGTGTGTCATTACAGACCTTAAGGGAACAACAACTATTTGCTAAGTTCTCTAAGTATGAGTTTTGATTGAATGTTGTGACTTTCTTGGGTTATATCATATCTAGAGAAAGGATCATGGTGGATCCGCAGAAGGTGGTTGTGGTGAAGAAGTAGCCTAGACCTACGACTCCATATGATATTTGGAGCTTCTTGGTTTTAACCGGTATTATAGATGGTTTTTGGAGAGTTTCTCATAGATAGCTGCTTCTTTGACTAAGTTAAGTTAGAAGAAGGTTTTGTATTCTTGGTCGGATACGTGTGAAGGGAGTTTTGAGAAGTTGAAGGATAAGTTGACTTCAGCTTCAGTTTTGACTTTGATAGAAAGCAACGATGGGTTTGAGGTTTATTGTGATGCAACCTAAGTTGGTCTTGGTTACATGTTGATGTAGCATAGGAAGGTTAGCCTATGCTTCCAGGCAGTTGAAGGTATATGAGCGAAACTATGCTACTCATGATTTGGAGCTATTGGCCATTGTGTTTGCTTTAAAAATATAGTGGCATTATTTATTTGGGGTCCACGTAGATATCTTTTTGACCACAAGAGTTTACAATATGTATTCTCTTAGAAAGAGCTTAATCTTAGGTAGAGAATATGGCTTGAGCTTCTCAAGGACTATGGCATGAGTCTTCACTACTACTCAGGTAAAGCTAACGTGGTTGCTGATGCTTTTAGCAGGTTGTCCATGGGTAGTTTGGCTCATGTAGAAGAAGGAAAGCGGGAATCGGTGAAGGATATTCACTGCTTTGCAAATCTTAGGGTTCATTTCTTGGACTCCAAGAATAGTGGTGTGGTGGTAAAATAAGTGGTTAGATCATCTCTTAAAGCGGAGATTAAGGAGAAACAAGTGTTGGATTCTTTCTTGATGAAAATAAAAGGTAGCGTTGGTTAGCAAAAGGTGGCAGATTTTGAGATTTATGGCAATGGTACTTTGTGGTACCAAAGGAGGTTGTGTGTTCTTAATGTAGATGATTTGCAGTAAGGGGTCTTGGATGAGGCACATGAGTCATGCTATGTTGTTCATCATGGTTCTACTAAGATGTACCATAATCTCAAGGAGATCTATTGGAGGAGTGGCATGAAGTGGGACATGGTTGATTTTGTGTCCAAGTTCATGGTGTGTCAACAATTTAATGTTGAGCACATGAGGCTTGGTTGGTTGTATCAAGAGATTAACTTGCCAGAATGGAAGTGGGAGGAGATCAATATGGACTTTATTATCGGTCTTCCTCAGTCTCGAAACTAATTTGATTCGATTTGGATCATCATGGATAGGATGACGAAGTCTGTGTATTTCTTACCTATGCGGATTAGCTTTTTGGTGGAGGATTATACGAAGCTTTATTTTCAAGAGATTGTGAAACTGCATGGGGTGCCTTTTTCAATTATTCTCGATTGCGGTATATAGTTTACATCCCACTTCTGGCGTTCTTTCCAGAAAGGGTTTAGAACTAAAGTGAGTCTGAGTACGGCTTTCTACCCAAAGTCAAACAGGTAGGTGGAAAGAAATATTCAGAGATTGGAAGATATGCTTTGAGCCTATGTGATTGATTATGGTGGCAGTTGGGTGGAGCATAGACCTTTGGTAGAGTTTGCTTACAACAATAACTATCATAACAGTATTGGTATGTATCCTTTTAAAATATTGTTTAGTCTAGATTTAGTTTATCAATCGATGGAAAAGGTGAAGGTGATTCGGGATAGGATCAAGGCTGTCCAGAGTCATCAAAAGTCCTATGCAAATGTTAGGCATAGAGACTTGGAGTTTGTAGTTAGGGATAAGGTTTTCCTTAAGGTGTCTTCTATGAAGGGAGTCGTGTGGTTTGGCAAAAAGGGAATGCTGAATCCTCAGTACATTGGTCCTTATGAGATTTTGTGGAGAGCGAGCAATATTGCGTATAAGTTAGAGTTTTCATCTATCTTCTGTTTGGTTCAATCGGTATTTCATGTTCTTATGTTGAGGAAGTGTGTTGGTGATCTGTCTTTGATTTTTCCTTTGGAAGGGTTGGATATCTTGGATTCTCTATCTTATGAAGAAGTCTCGGTTGAGATATTAGATAGGCAAGTTCAACAGTTGCGGACCAAGGATGTGGCTTTGGTTAAGCTTCTATGGCGGAACCACAAGTTGGAAAAGGCCACATGGGAAGCAAAAGAGGACATAAAGTCCAAGTATCTTCTCTTGTTTTGTGGTCCTGGTATTCGTACGAAAGGTATGTGTTCTTAAACACATCTTTATTTTCTGAGTTTGTTAAAGGAAAGGTTAAAACCTTTGCCTCTTTGTTTTCAAACTTTGTTAAAGGAGTGTTTGATAATGCAAATTAATCTGTGTGTGGTACCCGTACCTTATCCATCATTCGGGGACGAATATTCCTAGTGGGGGAGACTGAATCTTCCTAGGTTTGGACCCTTAGAGAATTTCCCGGAATCTCATTCTTTAGACCCATTACGACACATGGTACGAGCCACAAGCTGGGGTTTGAGTGGTGAAGTCCTATCATAAGCTGACCAATGTTAGTTGGTGGGATGGTATTATACACTGGAATGGATACGACTTAAGGGTATGAGTTATAAGAGTCTTATATATGACTTGTAAGGTGGACAGTGTTTGATCTTCCTGGAGTTACATTTCGCTAGGGATACAAATCATTGGTACGGATCGTATGCTAAGGCTGAGACTTGGTTGGATGAGTCGTATTCTAGATAGTGTGTGATCCATGGTTGAAGCTTGGTTACGATTTGGTGGGTGTCAATCGTAAGCTAGGTTACGACTCGAAAGGAGGTCAATCGTGACCTAGTGTCGGGTTTTTATAGAATTTAAGTGGGGGTATTTTGGACATTTTTCTACTTACACAAATAAGGACCCACGACTTTTAATACACTTAGGAGGTTATTTACCTTAATATTTAATTCTTAAACACTTAGAATCTCTGCCAAAACATATCATAATTCTCTCAAGAGCTTTTGGGACAAAGAGCTAGGGTTTCAACTAAGGAATTTCTTTGGGGCTTGTCTTGGTGAATTCTTCCATCAATCTTCTTGTTTTAAGGCATGATTCTCTTCCCTACTTGTGATTTCAATTAGAGGAATGGTTATATGGTTGATTTCATGGTTTTACTCTTGCATGGTTTTGGTTTTGAACTATTGATTTGGGGGTTTTGATATTAAAGGCTTGGTTATGAATTCTTATGATTATAATTATGCTTTTTATGCATTAATGGTGGTTTAGGATAATGGAATTGCATGGTAATGGTTTATTGGTGAAGAAATTTGGTTTTGGTTATGTTATGCCCCCAAGGTGTTTGATTAAATGGTTATAAAGATATGTTCATTGCATTATCTCTTTTACTAGGAACTTTTGCTTGTTTTTAGATTATGCATGAAACTATAAATAGTTTAAATGGTTTATAAAGGTTAAATGCTAATTGGTTATGCTTGTGGAGAACATGGTAGTCTCCCAAGAGGTTAATTTGGCAAATGGAAAGGGCACCGAGAGTCCCCTTTATCTAAATATTTGGCTAAGGATAATGATTGCAAGTATGGTGGTATGACGATACCACTGGTTTATTAAATAACCTTGGTTAATAAATGGATAATTGGATTGTTTGGACTTGGTTTTAATTTGGCATTAATGGAGGGGAGTGTAAGCTAAGCCGTGGAAGATGGCGATCCCGGGGGGGATCAAAACTCAAAACTCATATTTTCCAATATGGGGGGTATTTGATGGCCACGTGTGAGCGTCACATTTATATTAGAGGGGTGCAATAGTCATCCTAGGGTTATTTTCTAGTCGTGTGGCTACACGTACCAAGACCCTTATATAGGGAAAGCTGAACCCGTATGGCCCGTGGGGGGTAGGACGGCTAAGCTACATAATCTAGGTAAGTTTTTAATGGCATGCTAAACACTGTCCCTTTTCCCAGCACTTATATATATATTGCATTGGATAGTTTTCACATGGTTTTGATAACTGGCATTACTTTATCCTTATTCAGAGATTCATGCTAGTGTTCACCCACTAATCCGTCTACTGGCATCTATATACCCACGCTACGCAGGAATCGAACATTCGACTTCTCCTTCATAGTACTTGATTCAGAGAAAGCATATTGGACTGAAGTGTTGAGCTTCCATCCTTTCAGAAGGCATCATTTCATGTTGGATATTCTTAGAAATTTTACTTTCTTTCTGGATATTGGCTTTGGCAATGTCCTAACCAGATATTTGTATTCTTTTGGATAGAGGCTTTGTGGTAATTCTGGGGGTTGGTATGCGTGGGATAGGTACAAGTGTCGGTTTGGCATTGAATAAGATGGTGGGATAACACTACATCTTTCGATTTCTCACTGTTCCATCATATTACATCTTGGTTTTGATTATCATATTATGTTTTGATATTCTCTTTGGTATGGTATGGATGGTTGGTTTGGTAAGGTTAGACTCAGTTGGGCCTATCACGATTGTGATCCTATCCCAAAGTCTTGATGTGAACAATAATGCTATCTTGTTATATATTTGAAATTTAGCTCATCTGAGGCTGTATAAGGTGGTTCTGTTTGGTTAAGGGGGTGGTGCCCGGTCATAGGTGGACTTGGGATACCTATCACGACACGACCCCGGTCAGAGCTGCATAAGAAGTAGCTTGCACCCTGAGTTGGTCGAACAAATCATTAATTCTGGGAGAGGATATTTATTCTTGATTGTGACTTTTTTCAACTGATTGTTGTCGATGCACATACTGAGGGAACTATCTTTCTTGTGCTCGAAGAGAACTAGAGTACCCCATGGAGAAACACTAGGCTTGATAATCCAGATAGACTGGGAATCTAGGAGGAGATCCATTCCGAGGTTAATTTCCCTCTCAAGAGAAACTCTGGGAAGATCTTTACTAAACACTTCTGGATACTCATTCACTACTGGAACTGACTCAAGACTCAGAGTTTTAGAATTTGAGTCCTTCATTCAAACAAGATGGTAAATACAACCCTTTATATCATCTTTCTTGCCTTAGATAACAGACTAAGGAACAACCAGAATGAAATATTATTTAATCGTGGAAATACCATGTCAGGCGCACCTATCAGAATCGGAACAGACCAATTACCAGGGAAGACCAGGAAAGTGAGCATCAGAACCTATGTTATAAGACAATATAATGCAAAAGAGAGTATGCAGTCAGTACTTCGAATGTACTAGAACATGATACAGGGATTAACTGAAGTACATAAAGATATTTAGCATGAATGCATAAACATGAAGGACGAATATAGGACCAAGTAAAACATATACTAAAATCATCTGTAAAACTGAGTGAGTGAATAACTGGTAAACTAAATACTTGGTCATGCATACATAAACTGATATAACCTAATCACTGAACAGAATCTATTAGAGATATTGTGTAACCGACATTTCCCAATCTGAGCTAATCGATATCCAACCTGTAACCCCAGTTAGAAGGGTGTCAGTACATTGCCATAGGCACTAAAAATGGCTATGTGGATCTACTAATTTAATACCCCAGAGGACTAGTGTATCATTCCTCTACTGGTGGGTGACCCCTAAGAGAGTGTTAGTCCTCTACTGGCAGGTGGCATCTCATAACCTACGCTGGCTACATAGTTTTGGAATATAGGGACTTGTATTAAAGGTCTTAATCCTCTACTAGTGGGTGGTACTACATCCCTAGGTTCAATCAGTGCTAAATCCTACTCCCAATTAAACAAACATTGGTACTGATTAAAGTTGATAGGGCTCATAACTGATAATTGCTCAACATGAATATGATAATCAGAATATTATATGCATAAACATCAGGTGTCCTGAACCTACCAACACTAAAAATACCTAAATAACAATAACTATGTCACAATACTATAAGAGAATTCCTAATTTGTAGACCCAAAACATAGTGTATTTTAGTAAATTGATGAAATACATAATTATGTGTATGGAGATATGTTAAAATTTTGAGGACAACATACTCACATGGTTTAATTCATAACTTGATAGATTATGGTATCAACTGAACATGATATTGGTGGCTGAAATTATAAAACATGTAAGGACATAATTTACATGGGAAAACACAATATCATGGTTCATATTCAAAACTATTAGGAGAAAATTAAATAAACTCATACTTGACTTGAAATTTCATTAAAAGGGGGAAAAATATGTACGCTTGAAAAAATGAGGGATTCTTGGTACTCAATGGGTGGAAAGAACCTATTAATGAATATCCCACATACCTGAGTTGTTTGAATTCTTGAAGAAAACTTAGAATTGGGACCTTGGATGGGTGAATTCTTTGAAGAAGTTTTGATTTTATTATGTTGTTAAGTATGGGAGATGTTTATAAGTCATTAACTGATAATGAATGGGGAAAATAATGCTCCTCATAGGTTTTAAATTAAGAATTAAGGGTTTAGGGAGAGGGGAAAGACCAAAGTGCCCCTTACACCTTCAATGAAAGCTGCAAAAATTACACTGCAGTGTAGCATGGAGTTTATCATAGAGCCTATCCTCTGTGACATACTGTGTATTGCAGATACTAATCTCTATGATGTATTGTATATCGTGGAGTGCCAATCTCTGTGCCACATCGAATTTATGGAGGCATACAACCTTTGTGGTCCAAAAACACCTTGAACCTCTTTCAAAAATTCTAAAACTCTCCTGGGTGACCCTTTAACATCCCTAAACATATTTTAACTCATAAATCGATGTTTCAAACAGAGGAAGGTAAAAAATAAGATGATCAAAATTATGGGGTATTAAAATGGCCATGTCACTTGTACTTTATGTAAATTAAATGACTTGGGAATTTTAAACATATGATAAATAGATGAAAACTTATTTAGGATTTTATGGGGTATTACAATTATGATTCTTTATTTGAGTCCCATGTTCTGATTATGACCAGAATTCTTTCCCTAATTGTTAATAGAAGTTATGATAAAGAGAGTTTGACAAAAATCATATTTCATTCTTAGTAACTCCTGGAGATTTTAGTGAATTAGTTAACACTTCACAGTTTTCTATATATATGATCGTATCATGAATGATTTAGTTAAGTTCTAAACTCTTAATTTGAATCAAATCCTTACAGTCAATCAAGTCAGCTTAGAAATCAGTTTTATGATTAAAGTTTTATCATTTCAGCTCAGCTATGACTATAATAGTAGGCCTGTTATGTCAACATCATTCCATACAATTCCTATATATGTGTACATATTCAATATGTATCAGTTGAGTAGTACCCTATTATGTGGTGGTTTCAGTTACGAGACATGATAAGTTTTAGAAATTTCATTTCAATATAGTAATTACATTATTTTTATCCAAATATTAACCTTAATTCGAGGATGAATGATGGATATGAATCGAGGTCATGAAAATCTCCTAACTCAAAGATGAGTTGAGAACTTTTCTCTGATTAAGTTTTAGTGGATATTTTAACTTGGATCAACTTCAAACAACCATTACCCCTAAAGTATAACGAGTTAGGTGGCATATTATATATAAAATGAAATATATTTAAGTCTTCCTTCCAACGCATTTGATTTCACCTTAATTTGATATCAGAGTAGAAAGTTATGCTCAATTTACATCAGAGTGTCTATTTGAGAGAAGGCAAAAACTTGAGTTGACAAGTTGTTAACTAATTAATGAGCTATCAACTTAGTCGTCATCCTACACCAGAAAACACCTTAAATTATTAGAGAAGGTGATGAGTAAGATGACAAGCCATCAACTAGTTGACAAGTTTCCAAGTTGCCAAGTAAGTCATCAACCTTAACCAGAGAGTGTTCAAGTGTTGCTAGAGGTTGATGACTAAGTTGATAAGTTATCAACTAGTTGGCAAGATGTCAACTGAAAATTCCTGCAATTTTTATTTAGTTTCTTTAGGGGTATTTTGGTCTTTTACTCACCTTAAACCCTATCCCCACAACTTAAACCCCTCTATAAATAATATTTTCACATCATTAGTCAGTTTTCAACTTTTGTTCTCCTCTCCACTTTTAAGAGAAAGAAGTTAGGGTTTCTTTATAAAGTTCAACTTCTAAGGATTCAAATTTATGTTTGTTTAAATATGTCAAGAAATTTAGGTATGTGGGATATTCATCAATGGGTTCCTTTCATCCATTGAGTCCTAAAGTTTCCTAAATTTAATTCCCTTCTGAAGTTAGGGTTTTATGAAAAGTGTAAATTCCATAATC
Source organism: Capsicum annuum (assembly GCF_002878395.1). Classification (NCBI taxonomy): domain Eukaryota; kingdom Viridiplantae; phylum Streptophyta; class Magnoliopsida; order Solanales; family Solanaceae; genus Capsicum; species Capsicum annuum. The sequence continues at coordinate 82,715,520 of NC_061122.1, forward strand.
TCTACATATAATTCTTGATTCCAACCATGAAATAGTATTTCCTCATAACTTTAAGTATTCTTTGGTACTCTAACCAAGATAAGTTTTTATATTGATGAAATTGTTGGATTCTTGAGTTTAAGTCATGAAATTTCCTATCATGTCATTACATTGAGACTATTGTATTAATTATATTATTTTCCATGTTGTGGGTTATGAACACCCAATACTTAGATTATCATGCATGCTATAGCTTTCAAAATTTCAAGTTGTTTATATGTACCATTTTTATACCATGAAGTTTATAGCATTTTCATGTTTAGCATTACTAGTATTGAATCATGTTAAGCAATTATCTTTACTAACATCAGTTCTATTAGGAATAAAACTTAGCACCGAGTAAACATAGGGATAAAGACTCACCCGCTAGTAGAGGACTGAAACCTTTAGTAGTAGTCCTTGAGTTCCAAAATACATAACCAGTATAGGTTTTGAGAGGTCACCTATGAGTAGAGGACTGACACTCTCTTAGGGGTCACCCTCTAGTAGAGGACTGATACCTAAGTCCTTTGGACCCCAATTTAGTGGATCCACATAGCCAGTGTCGGTACCCATTGCAATGTACAAACACCCTTCTAACTAGGGTTACAGGTTGGACCATGATTAGCTCAGATTGGGGCATGTCATTTAAATGTTATCTCCCACAATTTTAGTTCAGTATTCATATTGTTTAAGTTTATGTTTGAATTACAAAGTGTCCATATATCAATTATTTAGTTACTCCTAAATTATTTTAGTACATGTTTTTTTCTTGGTCTTGCATCCATTTTATATGTTCAAGCATTCATGCTCAGTATTCATACATGATCCTCAGTATGGATTTACAGCCTATTCAACTTTAATTTGAGATTTACATATAGTATTTATGTTTCTACCGCATCCTAATTGGGAGTAGAACTTAACACCGAGTGAACATAGGGATGAAGATTCACCCACCAGTAGAGGACTAAAACCTTTAGTAGTAGACCCTGAGTTCCAGAACACATAGCCAATATAGGTTTTGAGAGGTCACCTATGAGTATAGGATTGGCACTCTCTTAGGGTTCACCCGATACTAGAGGAGTGACACCCTAGTCCTTTGGACCCTAGTTTACTAGATCCATAAAGTCAGTATCGATACCTATATTATGGTACTAATACCTTTCCATGTGGGGTTTCAGGTTGGACCACGATTAGCGCAGATTGGGGCATGTTGTTTAATTGTTATCTCCCATAGTTTTAGTCCAGTATTCATATTATATAAGTTTAGGTTTAAATGACCAAGTGTCCATATATCAGTTATTTAGTTATTCAGATTATTTTAGTACATGTTTTTTCTTAGTTTTACATTCATTTTACATGTTCAGGCATTCATGCTCAGTATTCAAACATGATCCTCAGTACAACTTTACAGCCTATTCACCTTTAATTTGAGATTTACATATAGTATTCATGTTTCTACCACTTCCCAATTTACATAACTGTTTTTAGCTCATGATTTAGAAATTTCAATATGTCTTACAGTTTTTATGAATAGACATGTTTTAAATTCATATTTCAGAAAATGGATTAAGTCCTTTATTTTAAAACATATTTTATGTATTTTTATGATTAGTGCATGTTTTACATACTCAGTACATTCCAAATACTGACCATATATATGTGTCTATGGATACATTACTTTATAATATAGGTACCAGATGCAGCCGACATACCAGGGTCAGACAAATTATAACTTCCAGCTATCAGGTAATGAGTACTCTTGATTTAAGGAATTGACTTAGCTCTAGTTCCAGTATTATACTTTTATTCAGTCTTATTGATTAGGGATGGCTGAGGGTCATGTCCTGGCTATCTATAGTCAGTATTAGTAGAGGCTTCATAGACAGACAGTTAGAGTTGATGTATTTACTTTTAGTTTCCTTTGTATATCTAGTGTTGTAAGATTTTTAATAGTTTTGTATTGAAAAAGTTCAAACAAATGGCATCTCTTTTGCTTATTGCTTCCAATTTTATGCATTTATTCAGTTGCCTATGAATTATGCCAGTATCATGGGTTAGCTTGGGATCGCATATGGTTCTAAGTACCGTGTGACTTCCAATGGGTAGTCTCGGGGAATTACAAGTTGCCTCTTCTTGAAATCATTCATTTCTCCTCATAACCATGAGAAATCTCTTGGTTATGTATTGCACATCTTTGTCGACTTCACAGTCTTCATCTTCGGCTACTATGAGTGCCTTTCATAGGTTCTTTCTTATTATTCTCGTGCTTTTTCCTTATTTCATAGGTTTTTAGATTTCTTATGAGCTCATTTATTGTAAGGGTCTTCAGGTCTCTTGCTTCAATAATAGTTTTACTTTACTTTCCCATGACTTGGGAAGAATACTAAGCACTTGTCATACTTGATAAGTAGGCCTGATGTTCTCACCTAGACTGTGCAGCTTATTTGTGATGGATGTAAACCTCGTATGTATTTCCTGAATAGTTTATCCCTCTTTCATGGTGAAGGTTTCATATTATGCGGTAAGCATGTCAACCTTCGACTCCTTTACTTGACTAGTAACCTCATGTGTAATTTTAAAACCATTCCAAATCTCTTTATCGTGGATTGTGTAGCTCAATCATTATATAATAGTACCCACAGGCTATATGGGCCCCAACTCTCAATCCCTGGTCGGGCCCCAGTATGTGTAGCTGTATAAACTGGAGAATAATCTTATATATATGCACATGGGGGACTCAAACCCTCCAACATATACCAAGGAAACTTAAGAACTCAATTAAATAATGATTTATGCGGGACTTAAACCTCCCTAATAATGAAATAATATTAAGGGGGATTCGAACCTCCTTGGTCACTTTAACCCCTGCATCAGCATATGCAGTTTCTAGTATCGTTCAATCGAACCTCCACTTTCACGACTAAAATACACAACCGTTATTATAGCCTAATTAAAACAATTTCATACATTTCTATTCAATTAACCATATTTCACATTAAGTCATACATTGTTGGTATCTTTATACCAACTACACTTGCAAGGTAACACATCATGCCAAAATAGTTTCCATTAACTTAGGGAGAACAACTCCCTTTGTTCATTAATAAACATTAGTGAACTCCGACTCTCTTTGTTCATTAAATCATACCATTACATTTCAAATACTTCTTTATATCATGCAATAGTTCAAAACTAGTTTAATTTTACAAATTCCAATAGTTCTCATAATTAAAACCAATTTCACATTATGGAGTTGGGGTCATAACTACTTCAAAAGTTACAAGTTAGGGTAAATTATAACTCCCTTATTCATTTACATTACCGATGCACCCATAAGTTTAAAACCATATTAGAAGTATGAAAATCATATTTATAAACCATGAGAAACATTATTCAATTTATAACATTCAAAACCCCCAACCTTTGTTTTAAAAAACAAACAATAATCTTATGAACAAAAATTTAAATCATATGTCTTTGCAAAATTAACAATGATGGAAGAGTAACAAGCCTGAAATAGTAAGATGTACAGAGACAAAATAAACCTTGAGAGCCCTAATTGATCACCCTCTTGAAACCCTAGCCTTAACTTGAGTGGAGAGTTTGAGAAAGAATTTGTAAGTGCTTAATCTGTTAAAGTATTGAGTGAATTCCCCAAAAGTTTTTAATGGATTTAAGGTCTAAAGGTTTTTAAGTGGGAAATATCTAAAGTGCCCCCAACATAAAAGGTGGAAAAGCATCGTGTTTTGCTCGTGAACACGAGTCGTAACTAGGATAGTCTCCAGGACCCCCAACACTATTATACTTATGACTCAAGCCACCAACTCATAACTTGACCATATAAATCATAGGGTAATACTCGTGAGCAAAACAGAACCCAAATAAATCAAACACTAGACATCCTATGATTTGATCCTACGACCTAGGACGTATCCTTATGGATCTTAGTGAACCACTTGTACTCAAAGTAGAATCAAGCCTCAAACTTACTAGTTTGGGTACGACTCCTCCCAATGAGTCGTCAAGACACCCTACAACTCTGGGGGTCGAGTCGTAACTAAGATAGTAAGCCCAAATCTTAAGAAACTTTCAAGGGCCAAAATTCGAGGTGTTTCCATACATCTGTATTTATGTAATGTTGGGAATTGTACATGTCATGTATTTTATGTATCTATTATACTAAATTAATAGGTGTCTTATATGAGATAAATATACTTATTAATTTATTTGGGTTCACTTTTGACTTTTGGGTATTTTAAGGGATAAGCACCAAGAAAAATCATGTCCATTTATTATCTTGGCCAGAAGGAACTATATGTTGCTTTCACATATTGGTGCTATAACAAGAATTTACATTTATTAGAATAAAATCAATTTAGAAATTGAAAAGGCAAATAATCAATTCTAATTTTTCTGGAAAAAATGCATAGGGCCTTTGCCCTTTCCATTTCTTTCATTATACTGGCCATAGGGATCTTTTAAGAGGAGTGTGGTTCATATTTTTACAAAGTATTTATTGATCAAATATTTTTAATAAACCACCAAGAGTAATGGAACTATTCAAGGCATGATTTTAAGAATCACAAGAATTCATAGAAGGGAGATTTTTATGACATATCTATGAGAGGTAATTTTGAAATTTCTTCTTAGTTATGAATGTCCCATGTTTTTACAAATAATGAATTTTAAAATTGAAAAACACAATTTAACTCATAGGAACCCCGAGACTTGAAGTACTAAATTAATGGAATTATGCTTGTAGATTGTTGAACTTAGTCAAGACCAACACTCTTGTGTCTGTTTGGTAACTTACAAGACTATTGCTGGCTAAGAATTAGTTGAGGTATGTAATGTTTCTCCCCCTATATCTATCAAAGATCTTATATGAGTATTCTATATATGTATTTTAAGAATTCATAGGATGGTGATAGAAAGCCGTGAAGTTCAAATATTACTTATTGGGTAATGATATTTATGGATTTTTTCTTATGTTGTGTTGAGGAGCCCGAGGGCTACTGGCATACTATATTAATCATGGTATGCAAATCTATATCATCTTTCACTATAAAGCTAGCCTATATCTGCTTATTTCTCCTAAGATATGTGAAACACCCCAAATTTTGGCACTTGAAAATTTCTTTAGCTTTGAGCTCACTGTCTTGGTAATGTCTCCCCCTACAAGTCGTAAGGTGTCGTAACAGGTCTTAGGGGCCAAGTCATAACTAAAGAGAGTAAATGGCTAAGTGTTGTTGTGAGTACAAGTGGCTCACTATGAGTCGTAAGAACTAATTATGAGTCATGAGTGCAAATCATAGGGTGTCGAGAATTTAACCCAATTGGGTTCTGTACTGACTATGATTGGACCCTACAAGTTATAGGGCTCATTAGGAGTTGGTTGGTTGAGTCGTAAGGTTAGCAGTGGGTGGTTTCATAAAGACTTTCCTGGTCATGACTCGTGGCGATGAGTCTTAAGGAGTTGTTAAAAGACAACGGCTAACTCAAAGTCAAAGGCGACCCTTTTCTAGTTTTTAAGTTAAGGGAATTCTGGACATTTCCCTTCTTACCCAAATTAAAACCAACATCTTATAAACCCTATAGGGTTTCATTATCCCTAAAAATCAACATATCAAAGTAACTTATCAACACTCTCAAATTCCTCAAGGTCAATAACACTTAGGGTTTCCAAGAAGTTGATCAAGTAGCACTTTCTAGGGTGATTTCTCTCTGTACATCTTACTATTTTAGGCATGTGACTCTTACATCATTGTTAATTTGTTAAAAAACACATGTATTAAAGTGTTGTTCATATGGAATTATTTTAGTTTCAAAAACAAAGGTTGTGAGTTTTGAATTCTTATTGTTAAACATATTTTCCCATGGTTTAACTATGATTATTCATACTTTAAATATGGCTTTGAATATATGGTTGCATGGGTATGGTGAATGAACTAGGGAATTGTGCTTTAACCCAAACTTGTGACTTTTGAAGTGGTTATGACCTTAACCCCAAATTGTTAAATTAATTTTGTAATGAGGAATGTGGGAATTGAACTATTATTTAATTATTGCTCTTGATGTTAAATTGAACCTTATGAAATTATGTTTCACAAGTTATGGCCTAATTGAACTTAAGGGGTTGTGAATTTCCCAAGTGATGTAATTGTTTAGGGATGTTGTTGTTACCTTGCAAGTGTAGTTGGTATGACGATAACAACAATGTATTCTTTAATGTTAAATATTGTTCAATGAATGAGAATGTGTGATAAATTTTTTTAATTGGGCTTTAAAAGAGGGTTGTGTAGCTGAGTTGTGAAAGTGAGGTCCGTGTGACCAATATTAGAAACTGTACTAGCCGGTGCAGGGGTCTTATAGCTTAAGGGTTTGAGCCCCTTTACTTAAGACCAGGTGGTTTAAGTTCACCTTATTATTATTATTATGATTGGAGGGTTTGAGTCCCCATATCACATTTTATGATCGGGTGCTTAAGTCACCTTAGTATATGATTAGAGGGTTTAAGTCCCCAGTATATATATATGAGATATTTCCCTGGTTCTTGCAGCTACACGTACTAGGGCCCAACCAGGGGGTGAGATATGGATCCCATATAGCCTGTGGGTACTATTATATGACTATTAAGATACATAATCCATGGTAAAGGCTTAAAGTGTATGTTAATCCCTGTTCTCTGTCCCAACATATTATAAGTATATGTATATGCATTTGATTATGTGCATTGGATTTAAATGATTTAAAACTGTTGAACATGGCATTATTTTCTCTTTATCCATGAGTTATATGCTAGTGTTCACCCGACTAACCGTCTTCGAATATTGTATCCCAACGCGATGGAGGATTTTGCCATCTCTACTTGCTCAGTGATTGTGAATTGATCGAGAGTCAACTTGAAGTGTTGTGCTTCTATTCTTTGGAAGGATCCATTTAAGGATTATGTCTTTATTTTGAGTGGTGGATTATTGGATACTATTTTTAGCTATAGTTGAGTGCATATCCCAATACTTTATTGATATTCAGTTTGGTATAGGATTTATTGGACTACTATAGACTTGGGATGGGTTAGTTGTTAGTTGGTTTGGTCATACACATATCATAATTTCTTTGATTTTAAGTTCTCTTATCTTGTTATATGTTTAGAAATCATCTGCCATGAGTGTAAGGTGACAGATAGTTGGGTATTGGGAATGGTCTTCTGTCCTTATTGGACTTGAGATACCCATCTTGACTAGGCCCTAGTTCAAGTCATGTCAGGTGATATTAATGTCTAGGTTCAAGGTCTATTGATGTCCATAAAGTTGTGTTGAGTAGAGTCTCTTTTATGGGTGGGTAGCATTTCATACTTTTAAGAGGGAGGCTACGAGGCATTTAAGAATGATTCCCTTTCTTATTGTCTAATTTAGGGCTGTAGAGTCTAAGTTCTTGAAATCTTCTTTAATTATCGTTTGTTCACTTTTTAGATCATGCCTCCCAGATGACTTAAACCTCTTGGAAACTCCTCTATCCCGCTTGAGGATAATACTGATAGGACACACCTTTCTTATGGGGTACAAACCCGATCTAGGCATCTAGTTCCTAATTGGCCCTTCTGGAGTTTCACTAGTCCTCTTTAATCCTTCTTAAGATCCTTAGACTGATGTGTCGAATGCAAATTTTGCCAGTCCACTCATATGTTACTCAGTTGGTAGCTTCTTAGTTTGAGTGTGTAGCTTCTGTTACTCTATGTTCTGAGTCAAAAAGGGTTGGCCAGTTCATGAGGTTGAGTCATCCAACTTTTACTGGTGTTAATTTTGAGGAGGATCCTTAAGGTTTTATAGATAAGATTGAGAATATCTTTTGAGTTATGCATACTTCGGATATTGAAGGTGTGGAATCTGCTGTGAATCAATTAAAGGGTATAACATACCAATGGTATGAGGAATGGGAATAGTCTAGGGGGATGATGTCGAATCTGTACTATGGGATGATTTCTCTAGTGCTTTTTCTGACCATTTCCTTCCTCAGGAGTTGATAGAGGTGAAAGCATAAGAGTTTGTTAATCTAAAGCAAGGAAGGATAATGGTCAAGAAGAATGCCTTGAAATTCCATCAGTTGTCCTGGTATGCTACTGAGTTAGTGTCTAGCATGATGGCTAGAATGTAGAAATTTGTTTCTGGGTTATCTCGTGATTTGATTCTACAGAGTAAGACTTCCTTGTTTAACAAGGATATAGACATTTCCAGATTAGTTATGTATATACAGATGGTTGAGGAAGAGAAAAAAACCAGATAGAGATAAAGGAATGATATAGTAAAAAGTTTAGATTTTTTGACCAGGGGAGAGGTTATCAGCAGAGTAGTAGAAATAGAGGAAAGTGCTCTAAGAAAAAATTAGGGAGTTCTAGTTCGTACTCTATGGCTATTTCTCCATATCCAAAGTAGTTGGGTGGTCACCATTCTCAGCATAATAGTGGGTTTAAGGGATAGGGTACCCAATCTTAAGCTGGTGGGGCTTAGTTAGCTCTATCATATCCTCTTTATAGATTTAGCGGGAATGTACATTATGGTTTTTGTGATAAGGGGAGGAACAAGTGTTTAAATATGGTTAGATTGGTCATTTGTAGAGGGATTGTACTTCTAAGGTTACTTTTGGGGAAAATAAGGTTCTTGTTGCCATTTCATCAACTCTTGCACCAAAGGGCACTACTTTTGCTTCTGCTACCGGCACTGGTCGGAATAGATTTTATACTCTTGCTACCCACTAGGACTCTACGGTATCTCCCAATCCCATCACTGGTATATTATAACTTTTTTCTTGTGAAGTGTATTACTTGCTTGATCCAGGGTCTACTCTTTCTTCTATGATCCCATTTATGGCTATGTATTTTGGTTTTGGTCCTAAGTTTATCCCTTAGCCCTTTTTTATTTATACCTAGTGGGTGACTCTGCGATTGATAAAGGAGTCTATAGGGGTTGTGTGGTATCTATTGGTGGCAGAGAAACTCTAGCAGATCTGACAGAGTTAGACATGGTTGATTTTTATGTCATATTAGGGATGGACTGGTTGTACTTGTGCTATACCTCCTTAGATTGTTGAACCCATAACTTCATGTATAAATTTTCAAATGGTCCAGGGATTGAGTGGGATGGGGGCTTCTCTAGTTCCTAAGGAAAGATTCATATCATATCTTAGAGCTTGAAAATTGATTTCCAAGGGATGACTTTATCATTTAGTCCAGCTTAAGGATTTTAACTTGGAGGGTCCTTCCTTAAAATCCATTCCTATGGTTAGTGATGTCCATGAGGTTTCTCCTAAGAATAAACCTAGTGTCCCTCCCGATAAGGAGATTGTTTTAGGATTGACCTTGTTCTAGACAATTATCCTATCTTTATCTCTCCTTATAGAATGGCTCCGACTGAGTTGAAGGAGCTTAAGGAGTAATTAAAAGAACTCCTCTACAAAGGTTTTATCTATCATAGTGTGTCTTTGTAGGGTGCTTTTATTTTCTTCGTACGTATAAATGATGGTTTTTTTTTAGATATGCATTGATTACCACCAGTTGAATAAGGCTATGGTGAAGAATAAGTATCCTCTTTCTTTGATTGAAGATTAGTTTGACCAGCTCTAGGGCGGTAGATGTTTCTCTAAGATTGATCTTAGTTCTGGTTATCATCAGCTAAAGATTAGGGAGGTGGATATCCCTAAGACTGCCTTTCGAACCCGATATGATCATTATAAGTTCTTAGTCATGCCTTTTGGTTTGACTAATGCTCCAGCGTTATTCATGGACTTGGTGAATAGGGTCTTCCATTATTTTCTGGATTTGTTCATCTTTGTATATATAAATGATATTTTGGTTTATTCCAAGAGCGAAGTGGATCATGTTGATCACCTTTGTATCTTGTCGCAAACCTTAAAAGATGAGTATTTGTATGCTAAGTTTTCAAAGTGCAAGTTCTGGTTGAAAATTGTTACTTTTCTGGGTAATGTCATTTCTAGTGAAGGGATCATCCGGATCAGCAGAAAGTTGTAGTGGTTAAGAAGTCGCCTAGCCCATAACTCAAATTGATATTTAGAGCTTCTTGGGGTTAGCTAGTTACTATTGGAGATTTATGGAGAGTTTCTCAACTATAGCTGCCCTGCTGACTAAGTTGACCGAGAAAAAGGTGATGTTCTTGTGGTCTGATGCTTATAAGGGTAGTATTGAGAAGCTGAAAGATAATTTAACTTTAGCTCTAATTTTTACCCTACCCAAGGGTAATGATAGATTTTTGGTTTATTATGATGCGTATCGTATAGGACTTGGTTGTGTGTTGATAAAGCATAGTAGGGTGGTGGCCAATCATCTAGGCAGTTGAAACTTAATGATAAGAATTATCCAACTCATGAATTAAATTTGTTGGCTGTAGTGTTCGCATTGAAGATTTCGTATCACTATTTGTATGGAGTCCAAGTAGATATGTTTTCTAATCATAAGAGCTTGCAATGTGTTCACTGAGAAGGAGTTGAATCTCAGGTAGAGGAGCTGGCTAAAGTTGCTGAAAGACTACAAAATAAGTCTCTACAACCACCCAGGTAAAGCTAATGTGGTTGTTGATTCTCTTAGCAGGTTATCCATAAGGAGTCTAGCTCATTGGATAAGGATAAGTGAGATTTGGTGAAAGATATTCACCATTTGGCTAATCTTAGAGTTTGTCTCTTAAACTTTAAGGATGGTGTTGTATTTGTACAAGAGGTGACAAAGTCATCCCTTATTGATGAAATAAAGGAGAAGCAGGTATTTAGATCCTATCTTAATGAATATTAAGGAAGATATGAGACAATAAAAGGTTGTAGCTTTGATTTTGGAGGCGATGTTATCTTGAGGTACTAAGGCAGATTATATGTTCTCGATGTAGATGGGTTGCGAGATAGGATCTTGGCTGAGGCTCATGAGTCGCCTTATGCCATTCATCCTGGTTTAATAAAGATGTCTCATGATCTTAAGAACATTTATTGGTGGGACAATATGAATCAACATATGGCCAGTTTTATGGCTAAATGCATGGTGTGTCAACAAGTAAAGGTTGAGCACTTACAGCTAGGAGGGTTGTAGCAAGAAATTAAGTTGTCTGTATGAAAGTGGGAAGTGATTAATCTAGACTTCATTACCGGTCTTCCTCGATATTGAAATCAGTTTGATTCAATTTTGGTTATTATGGATAGGATGACTTAGTCTACTCACTTCTTGCTAGTGAGGACTAATTATTTGGCAGAGGATTATGTGAAGTTGTTCCTTCAAGAGATTGTTAAGTTGCATGGGGCACCTATTTCTATCATGTCATATTGTGGTAATCATTTCTCATCACACTTTTGGCATTTATTTAAGAGATGTTTGGGAACTATAACGAGCCTTAGTATTACTTTTCACCCGTAGTTAGATGGGCAAGCAGAAAGAACTATTTAGATATTGAAAGACATATTTTAGGCTTGTATGATTGACTCTGGTGGTAGTTGGGTTAGTCGTTTTCCTTTTATAGAGTTTGCGTATAATAATAGCTACCACTCTAGTATAAGGATAGCTCTGTTAGAGGTGTTGTATGGTAGGAGGTGTATATCTCTTATTGGGCTGTTTGAGGTTGGTGAGTCAAGGATGTTTGGCCCTAATTTAGCTCCCCAATCCATGAAGAAGGTGAAAGTGATTCAGGATAGACTTAAGACTACCCAAAGTAACAAAAAGTCCTATACAGATGTGAGGGGTAGGGAGTTATAGTTTGAGGATAACAATTAGGTGTTTTTGAAGGTGTCTCTCATGAAGGGAGTAATGTAGTTTGGGAAGAAGGGGAATCTCAGTACCCAATATGTTGTCCCATACTTGGTCTTGAAGAAGGTTGGTAATGTTGCATATGAGTTAGAGTTGCCTTTTAGTTTGCACTCTATTCATCTGGTGTTTCATGTTTTGATGTTGAGAAAGTGCGTGGTGATCCTTCGATGATTGTTCCTTTGAAAGAGGTGGGTATTTCAAATTCCTTATTTATTGAGAAAGTCCTTGTTGAAATTTTGGATCGGTAAGCTCGTCGGCTGTGATCAAAGGATGTAGCTTTGGTAAAGGTTCTACTGAGGAACCACAAGGTTGAAGAGTCTACTTGGGAAGACGAAGAGGAGATGAAGTCCAAGTATCCGTTCCTATTCCCTATTTTGGAAAAAATTAAGCTTATGGTATGTGTTGTTCTTAACATCTTTATTTTTTGACTTTGTTAACGAAATTGTGATTCCTTAATATCTTTGTTTTCTTACTTTGTTAAAGGAAAGAGTGGTTATTAGTTCTGTTAAGTCGTGCTTGTGTGTACCTTGACCCATTATTTAAGGACGAATATCCGAGTAGGGGAGAACTAAAACACCTCAAATTTGGCCCTTAAAAATTTCTTGAGCTTTGAGCTCACAAACTTTGTAATGACTCACCATATGAGTCGTAGGGTGTTGTTACGGGTCCTAGGGAACAAGTCATAACCAAATCAGAGAGTAAATAGCTAAGTTCTGCTCTGAGTATGAGTAGCTCACTACGTGTCATAAGGACTTGTTATGAGTTGTGGATGCAAATCATAGGGTGCCTAGTGTTTAACCCAATTACATTCTGTACTGACTATGTGTGGACCCTACGAGTCGTAGGGTCCCATTATGAGTTGGTTTGTTGAGTCATAAAGTTAGAAGTGGGTGGTGTCCTAGAGACTGTCCTGGTTATGACTCATGGTGATAAGTCTTAAGGAGTGGTTACAAGTCAATGAATGGCTCGTAGTCAAAGGCGACCCTTTTTCAGTTTTTAAGTTAAGGGAATTTTGGATATTTGTCCTCTTATCCAAATTAAAACCCACATCTTATAACCCGTTTAGGGTATCATTAGCCCTAAAAAACACATTAAAGTAATTTCTCAACTCTCTCAAATTCCTTAAAGTCAAGAACACTTACGGTTTTCGAGAGGTTGATCAAGTAGGGCTTTCAAGGGTGATTTCTCTCTGTACATCTTACTATTTTAGGCATGTAAATTTTCCCTCATTGTTAATTTGTTAAAAAAACATATGTATTAAAGTGTTGTTCACATGGAAGTGTTTTGGTATCAAAAACAAGGGTTGTGCATTTTGAATTCTTATTGTTAAACAATGCTTTCCTATGGTTTAATTATGGTTATTCATGCTTTTAATATGGTTTAGAACATATGGGTGCATGAGTATGGTGAATGAACTAGGGAATTGTGATTTTCCCTAAACATGTGACTTTTGAAGTGGTTATGACCTTATTCGAAAATTGTGAAATTGATTTTGGTATGATGAATGTGGGAATTGAATTATTCTTGAACTATTGCATCATAATGTTGAATTGAACCTTATGAAATTGTGTTTTCACAAGCTATGGCCTAATTGAACAAAAGGGTTTTGAATTCCCTAAGTGTGTAATTGATTGGGCATGCTGTCTTACTTTGCAAGTATAGTTGGTATAACGATACCAATAATGTATGCCTTAATGTGAAATAAGGTTTAATGAATAGTAATATACGATAAATGTTTTTAATTGGGCTTTAAAAGAGGGTTGTTTAGCTGAGTCGTGATAGTGGAGGTCCAAAAGACCAATATTGGAAACCGCGCTAGCCGATATAGGGATAGTTATGTCTTTAGATTCGAGTACCCTTGCTTATGACCAGGTGGTTTGAGACCACCTTATTGTTATTATTATGAATAGAGGGTTTCAGTTTCCATATCACATTTTATGATTGGGTGTTTAAGTCAACTTAGTATCTGATTAGAGGGTTTGAGTCCTCTATGAAAATAAATAACATTATTCACCAATTCGTACAGCTATAAATATTGGGGCCCAGCTAAGAGGTAAGGGCTGGGGCCCATATATCTGATGGGTACTGTTATATGATGGTTGAACTGCATAATTTAGTGTAAAGTTTTAAAGTGCATATTAAGCCTGGTTACTTATCCCGACATGTTATAAGTATCGGTATATGCATTTAATTATGTGCATTGGATTTGAATGATTTGAAACTGATGATCATGTCATTATTTTATCTTTATCCCTGAGTTACATGCTAGCATTCACACCTCTATCCATCTTCAGATATTGTATCCCCACGTGATGTAGGATTTGACCTTACCGCTACTTCTCCTGCTCAGTGATTATGGTTTATATAAGAGTCACCTTATAGTGGTGAACTTTCGTGCTTCAGAAGGCTCCATTTGAGGATTATGTTTTTCTTTTGAGTTTTGGACTATTGAATACTATTTTTGGCTATATCGGTGGCATGTCTCGACACTTTATTGATATTCAGTTTGGTGGTGGCTTTATTGGACTACTATGGACTTGGAATGGTTTGGTTTGGTTATACACATATCATAATGTCTTTAATTTTAAGTTCTCTTATCTTGTTATATGTTTGGAATTCATCCAACAGAGGTGTAAGGTGGTCGATGGTTGGGTGTTAGAGGTAGTCTTCAGCCCTTGTTGGACTTGAGATAACTGTCATGACTAGGCCATGGTTGTCAATACGTCAACATAGTCTACTTGATATATATCATTCACTTGTTTCTTCTAAAATACATCAACATAGTCTACTTGATATATGTCATTCACTTGTTTCTCCTAAAATAAGTCAACATAGTCTACTTGATATATGTTATTCACCCGATTATTCTAAAATACGTCAGCATAGTATACTTGATATATTTGGGTAGATATTTCACTCTTTAATTGTGTAACACTTGGCAACATTCCTAATATGGTCACAATATCTACATGCCCCTTTTCATTTGAGATTACTTGTTTTCACACTTTCTTCGTCTATTTGTTCAAGTCAAGTTATTGGTACTACTTTTCTCGCATCTAGTATCTATATTGTTCTACACGACTATGTTTGTATCCTTTAAAAATTCTTACACGTAATATATATGTCACATGTTATAAATTAGAATAAATGGCCATACTAGTCATATTAATACTTTTGATCATGCAACGACATATTATAAGATGATAAAAGGAACTAGTGTGTAAATAACATCACACCACTAAGGTTGTTAGTCGTATATGCAAGGTACTACTCATTATTAATTGAAGCTTACATATCATTGGTCTACAAGAAAGTACATAATAAAATCTACCCTTAATGACAGGAAGTGATACGGGTCAAAGAGGCATCTTAGCACTCGAGGATATAAAGACATGAGTGAAGACCCGAGCTTGTGGGGCTGTCCATCCAAGGAACAAGCTTTGAAGTGTTAAGAACAAGTCCCAACACTCAAAAACCGTCCAAGGAGTACACTACAACGCCGCCCCTTTGTTTGGGCTCATTAAGGGCCTTTTGGTCATTTTTGTAATAAGTGTTTCCCTAGTCTATAAATAGAACATTTAGGTCATTTTGTCATTTAGAACTTTGATGATATATCTTGTAAACTCATTGAGAGTGTTTGGCAAGGTGGAATCCTTGTGTTGTTAACTTGCTTAGAAACGTTAGTTGCTTGGGAGTTTTGATTCCCTTGAGGTCTCTGTAAGAGTGTAGGTGTCTTGTATTTATGTTGTTTGTGTTTTGATGTTTAATATACATGTTAGTTCCTATAACATGCAGTACAGTATGTCTCACTATCTATCCTCTTAGTTATACTTATCTTGTTTTCCATTTTGTGTTGCTTCTTCATCTCGTGATAGTGGACTGTTTTGTGCCATTTTGTGGGCTATTTTAGCACTTCATAGGTCGCTTTTGTATTATTTGGTATCATAGCCATCATTGATTTCATTCCCACCAGATCAATCTTAGGCTTGTTCACTCAAAAATAAAAAAAATTGATGAAAAACTAAAAAACTCAAAAATAGTAATCTGTCCACGTTTTTGTGCTTAGGCCAAAATTTGAAGCCTAGTTTTCTTGTGACTTTTGTGTGTTTTGTGTTTTCTAGCGTTAGATTTTTGTTTTCTATCATTATAAGAGGTGTCCAAGGTCGAAAATCTCACAAAAAGAAGTTATTCTACGGGTTTGGTGTCTTGGCCGAAGTGTTGTTGTTGTTTGACCGAATTTGTGTCTAGATTTAAGTGTTGTTTTGATTTTATTTTTTGTTTCTTGTGTTGGTTTTCTTTCTCTCTAACACTACTTGAGTCTAACCCAAGTTCTTAAGAAAAAAAATTGCAAGTTGTTGTGGGAAGAGTGGATGGTTTTGTTGTTGTTGTTGTTGGAGTTCTTGTGTTGTATTGAAGAAGTCTTGTAAAAGGTTGTTGTTTGATCCAAATTCAAAGGGAAGAGTGTGGGTTCTTGTTAGTCTTGAAACAAATTTCAAGACATTAACAAAGGGGAAAAAGAACAAAAGACCTCCCAAAAGTCTTCGAACCAAAAGGGAATAAATTCATTTTTTCTAGACAAGGCAAAAATAGAAAGGGGGACAAGATCTCCAAAAGGTTGTCTTGAAATTTTGGTGAAAGTAGGTGAAAGACTTTATGAGTCTTGAAAGTGGAGTCTAGACCTTGTTTGTCCCATACCTTGGCAGGAATTCTTCTCTTCCATACATGAAATTGAACAATTAGTTTCTTGAAACAAAAATTTTTAAACTTCAACCACATTCCAACGTCCAATAGTTAAGTGCCACATCATTAAATAGCTCAAGAACATTGGATATTCTAGTTTCACTTTCTTGTTTCCATTAGTTTCAATTTTGTAGATTCTCATGCTAATTAGCAAACTAGTAAATACCTACTAGGTTGTAGATTAGTTTTTGAGTACGTCTTCTTTCATGTTAAGCATTCTATTGTGTGATTTTCTCATTTTTAAGTTGTAGTATTTTCTTTGGTCCAATTTCAAACATCATTTCTTGAGTTGTTTCAAACAAGAATCTACTCGGACCTGAAGCCACAACTGGGACCAAGTAACCTCATTGGAGTATAAGCAATTTATCAACACTTGTGAGGCCAATAGAGTGAATACTTCAAAAGTGTGAGCTTGAGAGATTGCAGACTATTTTGAGATGAACTGTGTTTGCTAACCTTAAATGTGTTTGCTGTTTTGTATTTTTTTTGTAGTTCTTGATAGGTATAATGGAAGATGAAGGTGAAATGCCTAGTTGGTTTAAATCCATCGTGGAAAAGCTTGATGTCATGGATAGCCACTTGGGATCTTTTGAAGGGAAAAATGGGGAGAATAGAAGGACGAATAGAAAGAATGAAAAGACTAATGGATAGAATGGAAGGATGAATAGAAAGAACAGAGAGCTCGATTTGCAAGAAGTTGGATAACTTGATAGAGCATCCAAGCTTTCCTAATCTAATTTTTGTGAGTGGCCAAACTCCACATGAGCTACTAGGTAATCAAACTAACTCTTGCACTCTAGTGAATAAGGCTAATAACCAACTAAGTATGAATGATAGTTTGTCTTTAGGTGAGATGAATGTGCCTTCGTTTTGTGGTGATAATGTACAACTTAATATTATGGATACACTAGTTGATCCACCCAGTGTTGAAGCCATTATGGAAACTGATAGTACCTTGTCTTATGGAAGTCACGAAGACCAACTTGTGTGTGAAAATGATGATGTTGAACATGTTGGTCGATTGACTAAGGATGACCTTCTAGTTTTTTTATTATAGATCATGCGAGTATAAAGGGAATATTTGATCGTAATTGTAGTAGTATTGTGGTAGGGAAGTGTGTCCCCAACCCATTCCCATGGACGCTCCACCCATTTGACCCCAGTGATCATTTGAAATACGGTGAGGATATCTTTTGGAATGACTTAAATGTGCATGGAATGTATGGTTTTCCTATCTCAGCTTTCAAGCCTATTTGTTGTTCCAAGAAGAGTCTAAGTTTTCCACTTGATAAACAACTCTTGTTCTTTGTTTCTTGTCATACTTATGTGGGTTGCCTAATTTATTTTTTCTTGGGAAGGTATTTAGGTAAGAGGGATGTTTGATTGCATGTGAAGTTTGTGCCACCTTGGTAAGATGCTATGATTGATTACACTAATCCTAAACCTTATACCTTGAGAAACTTTTTTACTTATCCTTCCTATTATTTTTCAAGGTTCATATTTGAGGATGAATCCTTTCTAAGGAGAGGAGGATGATATGGGTCAAAGAGGCATCTTAGCACTCGAGGACATGAAGACGTGAATGAAGACCCAAGATTATGGGGCTTCCCATCCAAGTAACAAGCTTTGAAGTGTTAAGAATAAGTCCCAACACTCCAAAACTATCCAAGGAGTACATTACAAGGCCGCCCCTTTGTTTGGTCTCATTAAGGGGCCTTTTGGTCATTTTTGTAATA
The DNA here is from genome assembly GCF_002878395.1 of Capsicum annuum. NCBI lineage: Eukaryota > Viridiplantae > Streptophyta > Magnoliopsida > Solanales > Solanaceae > Capsicum > Capsicum annuum. The sequence continues at coordinate 82,733,811 of NC_061122.1, forward strand.
AGTGTTTCCCTAGTCTATAAATAGAATATTTAGGTCATTTTGTCATTTAGAACTTTGATTATATATTTTGTAAACTCATTGAGAGTGCTTGGAAAGGTGGAATCCTTGTGGCAAGGTGGAATCCATATGTTATTAACTTGCTTAGAAACGGTGGTTGCTTGGGAGTCCCGATTCCCTTGAGGTCTCCGTAAGAGTGTAGGTGTCTTGTATTCATGTTTTTTGTATTTTGATGTTTAATATACATCTTAGTGACTATAACGTGTAGTACAGTATGTCTCACTATTTATCCTCTTAGTTATAGTCATCTTATTTTCCCTTTTATGTTGCTTGTTCATCTCGTGATAGTGGACTATTTTGTGCCATTTCGTGGGCTGTTAAGCACCTCATAGGTCATTCTTGTATTAGGAAGGTATTCAAAGGTTTGGTTTAGCACGTAAGCATGCCACTATTCTGTGCAAAAAATTGAGACTGGACCATTATAGTGAGCCTAAATACTGTGGTGTACCCGCCCTTGTAGCATCATTTGCATTTGGAGTTTGCTGGAATGTTATGTACAAGTTTCTCTAATTCACACCAATATATGGCACATGTGTACTATAGGTATACCCTCATAGTGATCCCTTAAAGAGGGGCGTACCCTACATCAAACTGTAATTTAGTAACAAAGCATGCATAGATATAAGGCAACATTGGCATACATTCGATACAGACCACCTTTGGTAGGCCATCTTATGATCATTTGAATTTGATATTGGCATAGGAAATCACCTAGGTAAATTTTTAGGTGTTTTATAATAAAAAGTAACCCTTAAATCACATATATAAACTAATAATGTTTTTTACATGATTCTTACTATAGTTTCTGATAATTTTGATCCATAATTGCCCATCCTTAATATGTGAATTACGACATACCAACTTGACTAGTGTGTTGGTAAGCGTTTCACATTATATATCTTTTTGTTTTATGATCGTAAGTCCTTTATCTTCATCTTGAAATCTATTTCATATAAGCAACCATACTTTTTACTTGTTATTCAGTCTGCTTTACATTTAAGTATATGTTTTATATGTACTGACATCCCTTTCTTTGAGGCACTGTATTTCTATAAATATATGATCAAGTAGGCTTATAAGTTGTAATACCCTCAAATTTGAGCACTTTTATTTTTGGCCTCCTTGTGTTTGAAATATTGATTTTTGACTTAAATTGTACTTTGGTATGTTAAAGGGGTGTCCCAGGAGAGTTTCAGAATTCTTAGATTAGATTCGGGGTGGTTTTGGGTCACGGAGGCAGTAAGACTCCTGGATATTGATGTGCTATGGAGGCTGGCGTCCATGGGTCATCTTTCACCCATGGAGCCCAAAACTCAAATTTCAAGTTTAAAGTCACAATCTTTACATGTTTCCATGAATTTTCTTTATAAGTTTTGATGAATCTCAAGCTTATATCATATTTCCATGAAATTATGGGTGATATTAATCCTCGCATGTTTGAATGGTATTGTTTGCTAAATTTATATCCTATTTGGTGATTTTAGAGATGGAATCATGCTATTACTACTATTTTTAACTACTTCTATGCTTAGCCTAAACCATGAATTACAAGTGTTTGATGAAATGCCTATAAGAATGATTTTGAACAAAGGCTTACATATCATGTACTTAGAGTTTTAGTTTGATTCTATGGTGGATCCTATATTCAAGATAATTAGAAATAATTCCTTATTTTAAGTTCATGTTTCCACATGTTTGATCCTTACATGTTGTGATGAAATGCCCATGTCCTATTTCAAGTGAATTTCATTTAATTTCCCCAATTCAAGGTCTTGGTTATGATTACATGCTATGCTCCCATGTTTTTAAGATATTCCTGTGTCAGCCAGTCATAGAACTTAGGAAAATTCAGTAAACTCAGTATCTGTCCAGTCCAGTTCAGTATTCAGTTCAGACCTTATTAGTATTCAGTATTCAGAACAAACCTTAGTAGCATTCAGTATTTAGTTCAGACCTCAGTAGTATTCAGCTTAGACCTCAGTAATATTCAGTATTCAGTTTAGACTTCTATAGTATTCAGTCAGTTAAGAGAATTAAGTTATATTTCTGTTAGTCAACAGAACTCAGTGAACTCAGTTCAGCTCAGTTAAATAGTACGATAAATCACAATTCAGCCAAGCCTAGTGTAAACTAGGAAATTTGTTCAGTGCCTATTTATTTGGGAGTAGGATTTAGCATCGAGTGAACCCAAGGATGGAGACTCACTTTCCAGTAGAGGGTGTGATCCTTAGAACCAATTCTTGCATTCTAGAACTATGTCGCCAGCGTAGGTTAAGACATCAAACCTTCCAGATGAGGATTGATGAGTTTTTTTAACCTGTCAGTTGAGGGTTCCATCATTCTCATTAGAGTACCTTCCAGATGAGGGTATCTCTTTAGTTGTCTTTACCTATGGTACGGTACTGACACCCTTCCAACTGAGGTTACAGGTTGGACCCCAATCAGTTCAGAGAGGGGCATGTCGGTTACATGATTACTTCCCACAATTTTTGTTTCAAACTCAGTATAGAACTTAATTTAGTTCTACAGATTTAGGACTATCAAATATAGTCACTCAGCTCAGTACAAAACTCAGCATAGTTCCGTAGAAATAGGACTGTCAGATACAATCTCCCATTTATCAGTAAAATAGTATCAGTAAAATTAGATATCAGTTAATCAGTTATCAGAACTCAGTGTATAGTCTCATTTACAGTCTTAGTTACAGTCTCAGTCACAGTCCAGTAATCAAATTAGTAACACAGTTAAGTTTTAAGTTAGCTTGACCATTGCATACAATATTAGTTATTTAGTTATCAGTATTATAGTACCTCAGTTTACAGATTATTTAAGAATATGTTATGTACTTGGTCTTGCATTCTCAGATAATATAGCATTTGTGAATTCAAGCTTAGTTACCTCATGTTACTCAGTTAGTCCCTTTCTCATATGCATAATACTCTACAGTTTCAGTCCAGTAATTTAGACTAAGTACAGTCCAGTTCCACATGCCCAATATTCAGCTTCAGTTATACTTATATCATTAAAGTTAGTTTTACAAAAACTAAGTGTAGAGATTCACCAACTTATTAGATTATGTTTATTTCTCATGTTTTAAGATGTTTTCAGCTTTCATTTTATTCCAGCTTATTTGTGAGTCTACTTACACTTAGCATGCATATTTTATGATTATGTATGGAATCAGTTTTACTTATTGCCCTGTAAACTCAGTACATTCTTGAATTACTGATCCACATATACATCTATGTGGCTACATTTCCTTATAATGTAGGTACCAGCTATAGCCTACACATCCCGATTAGATAGTTGCAAATTCTTGCTAGTAGGTGATGAGTTCTCCTACTTTGAGAACTCCAGATAGTTTTAGTTCATGTACAGTTCATTTACTTTCACGTGTATTGATTAGTGGTAGTTGGAGGCATGTCCCAATAATCAATAGTCAGTATATTAGAGGCTCATAGATGTCAGTCAGATTCAATTATGTAAATTTTAGTTTAATCCTTCAAATTTATCAGATTGTAAAGCTTCATCAGTATTGTATCTATTTTAGATCTTTAGTATGAATTTGTTTCTGCATAGCAAAATAGTTATTTATTATGTGATAATTCAGTTTCTTAATAGTATGCGAGTTCACGGGTTAGCTTGGGATCATTTGTGGTTCCAAGCGCTGTATGACATCTCGGGACTGATTTTCGATTTGTTACAAACTTGGTATCAAAGCACAAAGTTCAAGTGTCCTAGGGTAGTAGAGTTTTGCAAAAAGGTACGAAGACCTCTATACTTTTCTTCTAGAGGCTATAAGGTATTTAGAAAATGTTTCCCTTCTTTTAAGTCTCAGATCGTGCATTAGAAACATTATCTAAGAAATTTATGTAGATCCTCATCTTGCTTTATTCATGCTAACTCTGCCTTAGTTTTAAGGTGATAGAAATAGTGAAGCTTAAGTCCTTATAGGTAGTATTCCTCATCCAATCCCTATAGATAATTTTGGTATTACATGTTAGCTCAGAAAGTATCCGATCAGTGCCCTTATGTCCTAAATTTTGAAATATTTCATTCATATTCATGAAAATCATGCATTAGGCTAACGTCAAATGTTCTTTCAGATTTCTTCTCAAAATCTCCTTTTCAGTATGTGATCTAGAATTAGAATCATGAACCCAGGTGTTTAGCAGTAGTAGAGTTGGGATAGTATTCTTCAGATTGTGTAGATTATTTATTCAAGAGTCTAGTTGAACGAAAGGTGAATCAGTAGGCTTGAATAGTGTAAGCAAAAATTTAAGTTTGTTGAATTTGAGATTAAGTATGATGATGTAGATGAGTTTATCATTCATGTGTATTATTATACCCTAGATTCTAGAGTAAAGTGATTGCATTTCAGTTTAGAGTTTAGTAAAGTGGCCACAAACTTAAGATAATGGCTTAAAGCTAAGGGGGAGAAGATAGAACAAGTAAGTAAGTTAGGCCCTCAGATTCTAGTAGTAGTGCAAGTGGATGTAGAAAAGTAGTAAGGAAGGATGATCCCAACCTATTCTTATCTCAGAGCAAAGTTTTTCAGCCATCATGATGTCTACTCATGCCTAATATGTCAGCTCTTTCATCACAAGTCATATTCATGTACTTTATAGAAAAAGCATATACGCTTTCAGTTTCTAGTATGAGGAGTTCCAGTTCACTCAGTAGTATAAATCATGTTCCATGAAATCATGAACTCCAAACTTAGATCATGCAGCTCATGACTCACATACTCATGTTTTACAATATGATCAGATCCAGATAATCATACTTCACTCATAATGATCAATGAAATTCAGTTTATGTCATTTGTGTCCTTAGTTCGGACCTCTTTGATGAATTCATGTCATTGATACTTTATTCCTCAGGCCTTAGTTGAGTGTCAAAGTTATTCTTTCATGCTTCAGGTCCTCATGTCTAACTTTTAGTGACCTCTCCTTATGTCATGATTAGTTGATATTCTATGTGTGTTTTCTTGGGCTAGTGTATAAAAGTTTAAGGATAGAGGTTTAGAGAAAATGAAAAAGATGCTTTTATGGTTGTTTGACTACAAGTTCATGTGTGGTTATAAATCTAGGCTTGAATGTCATGTTGGTGTACAAGTGGAATATATAGTTGAGTATAAGATTTTAGTATAATTCGGTTTGTATAGCCAGCAATCCAGTCTAGCAGTTAGACAGACAAGTTCCTATGATTTTCCATCTTTCCTATTCATGAGGTAATTCATTCATGACCATGCAAGTCATAAATTTAGTTTAGTTCATGCATCATGTATCAATTTCAGACCTAGATATTCAGTCACGTTTTAGTCTGTAAGTTTCCTGTGCATCATCTCAATCTTTCTTTAGTATTTTAGCCAAGTCAGTATTATTCGGGGGACGAAGTATCCTAAGGGGAGATGTAATACCCCGACTATTCATGTCTTGAATCTTCTATCTCTTCCTCAAGAAAAAAGATACATTTTGAAGTAATGGCTACTCATCAACTGACTCTCTCGTTTCTATCTCAGCCTTATAATCATTCTCATGTCAGTGTATGTATTCACGAAATCAGTTTAGTTGATGATACTCAGGTCATATATCATGTTTTAGAATCAGTTATGCAATCATGTTTTCAGTCATGCATGTTCAAAATATGATTTAAGTTACCGTCGTATAGTACTCTCATTCTAACCAGTCTTATTCGAGGATGAATATTCCTAAGGAGGAGATAATGTAATACCCCACATTTTTGGGCTAGTCTATGAACCGTCGTTCTTACGTGTATAAGCTATAATATAGGTGATTCCCATGTGAATATAAGTTCATGATCTTTATCCTAGTTTGTGAAGAGCTCTTGACCTTAAAAATGTTCATAGAAATCACTTAGAGATAAGTTGAGCTAAGATCATTTGATTCGTCCCAAATTTGATATTCGATTATACAAGGGTCTATTTTAAACATATATAACTTTTTATATACATAGAATTTTACAGATCAAGATCCATCAAATTGTATATAATTGAATTAACTTTCCAACGATACCAATTTTGCCAAAATCTGATAATTGAGTAAAATGTTATGGTATTTTTTGTGTAAGGTAGTAAGCTGATGCAATCTCAATGCGTTGCGTTGATTGCACCGCGACATGAAAAACTGACGCAGATCAAAAGCTGTTTTCATGCTAATTGAGTTCCTAAAAGGTCTAGGGACACTTTTGTCCTTTTTTCTCAACCCCAAACGTCCAATGGACGATTTATAACACCCCAAAGGGCATTATTTGCCCACTTTCATCATCAAAAATCATGTAAACCCTCCACTGTTTCCACCATGAACAAAGTTCAACTTTCTCTCAAGAACACAAGGATTTAAGTTTTGAATTCAATATTTCTTCAAGAATCCAAGGGTTAAAGTTTCCTAGTTCAATAAACCTTCAAGAAAAATCAAGAATGAAGTTTCTTTCACAAGTTTATCATTCAAGATTCCAAGATTCAAGCTTTCTTTACAATTCAATAAAAATTGAGGTATGTGGGAGTTCATCCATGGGTATTCTTTCACCCATGGAGCCCAAAAATCAAATTTCAAGTTTAAATTCACAATCTTTACATGTTTCCATGAATTTTGTTTATAAGTTTTCCTGAATCTCAAGATTATATCATGTTTTCATGAAATTGTGGGTGATATTAAACCCCACATGTTTGAATGGTATTGTTGGCTAAATTTATAGCCTAATTGGTGATTTTAGAGATGGAATCATTCTATTACTACTATTTTTAACTATTCCTATGCTTATCCTAAACCATGAATTACAAGTGTTTGATGAAATTCCTATAATAATGATTTTGAACAAAGGCTTACATATCATGTCCTTAGAATTTTAGTTTGACTCTATGTTGGATCCTATATTCAACATAATTAGAAATAATTTCTTATTTTAAGTTCATGTTTTCCACATGTTTGATCCTTACATGTTGTGATGAAATGCCTATGTCCTATTTCAAGTAAATTTCATGTAATTTCCCCAGTTTACAGTATTAGTTATGAAACCATGCTATGCTTCTGTAGCACCCCGATTCGCTGAACCAGAATGCTACACGGTGCTCATGACCCCGAAGGACCACAAGCTAACCCATGATTGATATCTGTACCTATATACTACAAATCATGATATAATAATGCGAAATACATAAAACTGTAATGCCATAAGGTTCAACTGAATACAATCATGTGGGTGAAAATACCCAAAACAACTCAATCTGAATGTACGTCTGAACATAAATCGGAAAGCCTCTAAACTATCTGAATAAGGAGTTGAAGGAACATGTCTCCAACTAACTCCATAAAACTAAACTGAAGAAATAAATAATGAATCAAATGATATTATCCTCGAATCAATGAGGAATCACTGTGGCTCTGCGATTGGAATGCTACCGCTACTGCTGGGCTGGAGCTCGTGTCTCAGAACCTATGGTGTAACATGAAAAGAAAGCACCATAGTTCAAATGCATCAGTACAACTGGAGTACTGAGTATACGAGGAAGGTAGGCTGAACATAAAGGGTTTCATGCATGAACAACACGACTGACTAATATGAACGTGGGAGTGCAAACACACATATATAGAAACTGGGATCGTGAATACGTGAAGCATGACCTGTAAGCTAATACATGGTTTACTGATAACTGTCATGGCTGATATTGAAACTAATAACATGGATGACTATATCGACAGTCCTGTATATACTGAAATCTGAAGAATCCCTGAGTTTTTTTACTGAGACTGATACTAAAACTGTGGGAAGTAGTGTTTAACCGACATGCCCCATGTATGCTGTTATAGCTAAGTTGGGGTCTAATCTCTACCCCGACTAGAGGGGTGTCAATACCGTACCACGGGTAAGGACAGCCTGTGAGTGACCCTTATCTGGCGGGCACTCAATGAGAACGGTGGGAACCCTAAACTGACGGGTCAAGCCACCTTATCAACCCTAATTTGACAGGTTAAGATGTATCAACCCACCCTGGCTACGTAGTTCTGGAACACAAGGATGACTACTAAGAATCACACCCTGAACTGGCGGGTGAGTTCCCATCCTTGGGTCCACGCGGTGGTAACCTCTACTCCCATCTGGAGGGACTGGACATGAATAACTGACTGTGCATGACTTAATCTTACTGAATTCCGTTGACTGGCGGAATGTTACTGATATCTGACAACTGACTAAGATCATGAGGTTTTCCTGAGTCACATGACTGACTGAAGTCTATGGAATCAAAGGTTAAGTTTGGATATCGTGAAACATGACATGGATCTAGGCACACAACTATAATTTTTGGGTACAAGTACCCTGAGGACTCGATGGAAGGAAACTGACACACATGACTGACTTGATCATAAGAGTAAAGTCCATAATTTATAATATCATAAGTATGGATCTCATACTAAGCATGGTTATCAACAATGTATTGCATGGACAGGATTTCATATCACATGGAAGTACTTGTACAATCTTAATATCATGTTCATTGCATAATCATATTAGCAATACATACCAATAGCATGGAAGTTCATGTGGATTGCATGGTTATCATACATCTTGTTCATAAGTAGGATTTGCAAGTAAACATAGCATAATCTCATAAGAATAGTTCATGAGTATTCCAACAACATTTACAAGGCACATTATCAACATAGAAGTCATTGGAACGTAAGGGTATATCATGAATCCTTCACTTTGTCACAATTTAGCTATATTGCATGATTTCTAGTTTCTTAGGCATTTTATCAAACACCTTACATGCACATCTTAACAATAGGTGAAATCATCAAATTATACATCATGAACAACCAAATTTACATGTTTCCAACTCATATGATATCATGAAATTCAAAACAAACATATAAAGATTCCATCTTGGGAATCACCCAATATCAACAACATGATCATCAACACCCAACAATATAGAAATCATACTTTATAATGAAAAATAAGGTTTTTGAACTTTATGGATTAAAGGGATCCATAAATCAACTCACGCATACCTTAGAAGGAAAGATTCTTGATGATTGACGGAGGAATTTCCTTGAAATCGGATCTTCAAGCTTAGTTACGTAACCCTAGTTGTTTTTCTCTTTTAGTGCTCTTGGATGATGAGCTTTGATATGATAATAGGGTTGTAATATATTTATAAGCTATATATTTCATAGGGTTAAGTTTAGGGACGTGTAAGGAGTGTTAAAAGACTTAATTACCCTTAAAATAACTCAAAACAGAGTGTTTTTGACACCTGGATCTGACTTAGGCAGTGCCCAACTGATTGCCTAATCTAGGTTAGGCGGCGCCTAACCAATCGCCTATGCTTGGGTTGGGTGGCGCTTAACCAATCGGCTATGCTTGGGTTGGGCGGCGCCTAACCAATCGCCTATGCTTACTGTCTCTCATGAAAATGGGCATAACTTTCTGCTCGGGTATTGGATTAAGGCAAAATTGCTATTGTTGGAAAGATAATTCGATTCTCTACAATTTGCTGGGTCTAAATCCGCCAAAATATCACATTAGCATCGAGTTATAAGATGAACCTTACAAAATCGAACACTAAAACTTGATGGATTTAAAAAAACTCTTAGCTTGTATTACCTTAAGTGACTCATATGAACATTCTTAATGCGTCATAAACTATCCTATCACTAGGATATTCATTGTAAGTCATGTACTCAAGTATGAATCACAGGATAGGGGATTTTATACGTAGGAATACTTATTCACTTCCTAGCTTAGAAACATGCGGGGTATTACAGCTCCTATGTCCAAGTATTAATCTCCATGTGCTTGATAGAATACCCATGTGAATTGAATAGGGTAATCATGACGTGCTACCATGTGTTCTCATCCATGTACAAGTCCACATAACCTCCAAGTTTTTGATAAAATGTCTAAATAAAAGAATTGTTGACAATTGACTATTGTTATGCTATTATGATCATACCTTGCTTTACTTTTGTGCTATCGAGTCCTGGGGGTATTTAATACCCGAAAATTTAGCTGCTTACCTAGAGCCAGTGTTAGTTACAGAATAGTCTGAGTCATGTCACGATGAGTAGTATTCTCAATCAATTACAGAACTCAATAAAACTCAACAAGTTACAAAACTCAGGAAAACTTAGTAAACTTAGTATCAGTTCAGTATTTAGTTCAGGCCTCATTAGTATTTAGTATTTAGTTCAGACCTTAGTAGCATTCAGTATTTAGTTCAGACTTCAATGGCATTAAGTATTCAGTGCATACCTCAGTAATATTCAGTATTCAGTTTAGACCTCTGTAGGATTCAGCCAGTTAGGAGAATTTAGTAATATTTTTGTCAGTCGACAGAACTCAGTGAACTCAGTGTAGCTCAGTTAAATAGTATTATTAGTAACAGTTCAATTAAGCCTAGTGTAAACTAGGAAATCGGTTCAGTGTCTATTCAGTTGGAAGTAGGATTCAGCACCGAGTGAACCCAAGGATGGGAATTCACTTGCTAGTAGAGGGTGTGATCCTTAGAAGAAATCCTTGCATTCATGAACTATGTCGCTTGGGTAGGTTAAGACATCAAAGCTGCCAAATGAGGGTTGATGAGAGATTTTAATCTGTAAGTTGAGTGTTCCACCGTTCTCATTAAAGTACTTGCCAGATGAGGGTTTTTTTACTTATCTTTACTCATAGCATGGTACTGACACCCTTCAACTGGGTTAATGGTTGGACCCCAATCAGTTTAGAGAGGGGCATGTCAGTTAGATGATTATTTCCCATAGTTTCAGTTTTAAACTTAGTACAAAACTAGTTTAGTTCTGCAGATTCAGGACTATTAGATATAGTCACTTAGCTCAGTGGGTTTTTTTACTTATCTTTACTCATAGCATGGTACTGACACCCTTCAACTGGGTTAATGGTTGGACCCCAATCAGTTTAGAGAGGGGCATGTCAGTTAGATGATTATTTCCCATAGTTTCAGTTTTAAACTTAGTACAAAACTAGTTTAGTTCTGCAGATTCACTTAGCTCAGTATAGAACTTAGCATAGTTCCACAGAAATAGGACTGTCAGATATAGTCTCCTATTTATCAGTAATATAGTATCAGTAAACTCAGATATCAGTTAATCAGTTATCAAAACTCAATATACAATCTTATTTACAGTCTTAGTTACAGTCTCAGTGCCAATCCCAGTCCCAATCTAGTAATCAGATATATAACTTAGTTAAGTTTCAACTTTGGTTGACCATCGTGTATAGTTATTAGTTATTCAGTTATAAGTATTATAGTACCTCAGTTTACAGACTATTTATGAATCATGTTATGAGCTTGGTCTTACATTCTCAGATAATACAGTCTTCCTAAATTCATGCTTAGTTACCTCATATTACTCAGTCAGTCCCTTTATCATATGCATAATACTCTATAGTTTCAGTCTAGTTATTCAGACTAAGTATAGGCAAGTTCCATATTCCTAGTATTCAGCTTCAGTTATACTTATATCATTAAAGTAAGTTTTACAAAAACTAAGTGTAGAGATTCACCAGCTTATCAGATCATGTTTATTTATCTTGTTTTAAGATGTTTTCAGCTTTTAGTTTATTCCAGCTTATTGTGAGTCTACTTACACTTAACATACATGTTTTACGTTTACGTATGAAATTAGTTTTACTTATTGCATTCACTCCTGCATAATCAGTACATTTCAAAAGTACTGATTCACATATACATCTGTGTGGCTACATTTTCTCATAATATAGGTACCAGTTATAGCCTACCCATTCCGATCAGACAATTGCAGATTCCAGCCAGTAGGTGATGAGTTCTCTGAGTTTGGGAACTCCATATAGTTTTAGTTCATGTACAGTTCATTTACTTTCATGTGTATTGATTAGTGGTAGTTAGAGGTATGTCCCAACTATCTATAGTCAGTATAGTATACGCTTCATAGATGCCAGTCAAAGTCAGTTATGTAAATTTTAGTTCCATCCTTCAAATTTATCAATTTATAAAGCTTCATCAGTATTGTATCTATTTTAGATCCTTAGTATGACTATGTTTCTGCAGAGTAAAATAGTTATTTACCATGTGATAATTCAGTTGCTTAAAAATATGCCAATTCATGGGTCAGCTTGGGATCACTTGTAGTTCCAACCACCGTGTGACATCTCGAGATTAAGAAGATCTTTCAGTTTTTGCATGCTATAAAGGTAGAGGGTGTGAAAAAAATTGCTTATTAATTAAAGGATGTAACATACAAATGGTATGAAGAGTGAGAGCGGCTTAGGGGTGATAATGTTGAGTCCTCTTTATGGGATGATTTATCTAGTGTTTTTCTTAATCTCTTCTTTCCTCAGGAGTTAAGGAAGGCCAAAGTTGAGGAGTTTGTGAACATAAATCAAGGCAGGATAAAAGTAAAGAAATATTCCTTGAAGTTCCACTAGTTGTTGCGATATGCCCCTTAGCTAGTGTCTAGTATGAGGGATAGAATGAGGAAATTCACTTTTGGTTTGTCTCGTGAATTGATTTTAGAGAGAAAGGCAGCTATTTTAAACAAAGATATAGATATTTCTTGATTGGTGGTGTATATGTAGCAAGTTGAGAAAGAAAAGAAAAAGCAAGCAGAGTTGGGGGAGAGGCAGAGTAAGAAGTTTTGTATTCGAATTAGGGTGGAGGTCAGCATCAGAGTAGAAGATATGGTGGGAAATATTCATAGAAGAAGTGGGGTAACTCGGGTTCCTATTCAATTGCTGGTGCACCTTACCCGAAGCTATTCATAGATTATTGTTTTTAGAGGGGTGATGGCTATAGGGAATATGGTGTCCAATCTCAGGCCAATGGGTCCCAGTCAACTCCATCATAACCTCCTTGCAGATTCTATGGCCAGTCACACTATGGTCCATGTGAGAGGAGGAGGAATATGTGTTTTAGTTGTGGTTAGATTGATCATTTTTAGTGTGATTTCCCTTCTATAGTAGCTTCTGGGGTGAACAGGGTTTGTATTACCTCTTCATTAGCTCCAGCACTAAAGGGTGCCACTTCTAGTACCGATACTGATTGGAACTCTCTCTATGCTCTTACCCCCATTAATAATTCGAGGAATCTACTAATGTCATTACTGTTATGTTCACTCTTCTCTTGTGATATGTATTTATAACTTAATCTAGGGCCCACTCTTTTTTTATGTGACCCTATTTGTGGCTATGCATTTTGGTTTTAACCCCGAGTATATTTTGGACCTCTTTTTTGTTTCTACCTCGGTAGGTGACTCTATAATTGGTAGAAAGGTCTATAGCAGTTTTATGGTATATGTTGGTGGTAGGGAAACTTTTGTGGATCTGGCTGAATTAGACATGTTAGATTTTGATATCATCTTGAGCATAGATTTTGTTGTCTTTGTCCTATTTCTCTTTTGTCTGTCGAACCTGTAAGGTCATTTTCAAATTCCCTAATGAGTCAATTATTGAGTGGAAAGGGAATTTCTTAGTGCCTAAGGGAAGGTTCATATAATATCGTAGAGCCTAAAAATTAATTTCCAAGGGGTTTCTTTATCATATGGTCCGATTTAAAGATTCTAATGCAAAGGGTCCTCCCTTACAATTCATTCTAGCGGTTAGTGAATTTCCTGAGGTCTTCTCTGATGATCTTCCTGGTGTCCCTCCTGATAGGGAAATAGAGTTTGGGATTGATCCTTTTCTGAACACTCATCCTATCTCTATCCCTCCTTATAGAATGACTTTGGTTTAGTTGAAGGAACTTAATGAGCAGTTGAAGGACTTTCTTGACAAGGGTTTCATATGCCTTAGTGTATCTCTGTGGGTTGCTTCTATCCTCTACATACATAAAAAAGGATGGTTCTTATCGGTTGTGTATTGATTACCGTCTGTTAAATAAGGCAATGGTGAAGAATAAGTACTCTCTTCCTAAGATTGATCACCTATTTAGCCAACTTCAGGGGGTTAAGTATATCCCTAAGACTACCTTCTGTACATGGTATGGATATTTTGAGTTCTTGGAAATGTATTTTGTATTGACCAATGCCCCGACGACATTTACGAAGCTCATGAATCGAGTATTTCATCAGTACTTGGATTATACATGATTGTGTTTATAGATGATAGTTTTGGATATTTAAAGAGTGAGGTTGATCATGTTAACCACCTCCTTATTGTGTTGAAGACCCTAAAAGATTAATTTTTGTATGCTAAGTTTTTGAAGTGTAAATTTTTGTTGAATGCTGTTACTTTTCTGGGTCATGTTGTTTCTTGTGAGAGTATCATGGTGGATCCACAAAAAGCTGCGGTCGATAAGAAGTGGCCTAGACCCACAACTCCAACAATTATTCAGAGCTTACTAGGTTTAGTAGGTTATTATAAGAGGGTTGTGGAGATCTTCTCTTTGATCATTGGACCTTTGACAAGGTTGACTTAAAAGAAGGTAAAGTTTTTGTGGTTTGATACTTGTGAGGGGAGTTTTGAGAAGCTGAATAATAAATTGACTTCTACTCTGATTTTGACCCTGCTCAAAGGTAGTGATGGCTTTATGGTTTATCGTGATGTGTCCTTTGTGGGGCTTGGTGGTGTATTGATGCAGTATGAAAAGGTGGTGGCATATGCCTCTAGGCAGTTGAATGCTGATGAGAGTAATTATCTGACTCATGATTTGGAGTTGTTGGTTGTGGTGTTCACATTGAAGAGTTGACAGTGATACCCCAAAATTACAACTCTCCTAAATAAATGTAAGCGGTCGTTGTTAAATATATAACCCAGCTTGGTTGGGGTAGAATCCCACAGGGAATACAATGTTAAATAAGTCTTATGATTATTTATTAACTGTTAATCAAAAGTTTTCAGAAATAAAAGGGGTTTATATTGTTAATAAAAATTATTCAGAGGTTACTCAGTGTATTATCTAGTGATTTATTTGCAAACTATAATCAATGAGATTTAGTAAACCAGGATTTTGGTCACCAAGGTGTTTCAACAATAAGAGTTCTAGGCTATCTTAAATCCCTATATAACAAATCCAATTGAAAGGTTAATTGTGAAATAAAGTCCATCTAATTATTTCTCAACCCCAAAAGATGGTTACACTTTAGTTCTTTCGAACTTAAAGAGTGGATTGAATTAATAAATTAAATCCTCAAGAGGTTGATCCTGTTAAGGAATCAACCATGAAATCAAAGGTTAATTGCTCTGATTTTCTTATAACTCCTCTTTTCCTAACACTAACTTTTCTCCTCGAAGAAGAGGTTTGTATGGAGTTATCCTTCATGTTTGCAACCAAGAAGAATCATTAAACTGAAGACATGGTTATGCAATTGAATTTATCTACAAAATTTGATCATTCCCACAACCCTACCAATGAATCACACCAAGGCTCCCATAACCCAGTTATGGGAGTTTTAGCTACACATAATTAAAGAAAGGAATTCCATTGTATATTTGGTAAACAATTCAGAAATACTTACAAAGATACAAGAGATTGTTCCAAATCCTTGAATGATAGTAAATAAAATGAAATCCCAAGGTGTTAACTTGTTTCTCAATGAATTCTACATTACAATCGTCTTTCAATAGCCAAAGATGCCTAATCTAACCCTAAGTTGGGTATTTATAGGCTCCAAGAAAGTGGAAATTTAAAATTCTGAGCTTGTAGAAGTACCATGTGGAACATAAGTAACTATAGGAAATGACATACCTGAAGGCACATCTGAAGCCTCTAGAGTGGGTTCAGTCTGTGACTCATATGCTTGTTTCTTGTGGACTCGCACCTCAAATTTGGAATCATCTTTTGTTTGCTTAATGTCATGCCTTCTAAATTCCTGAATTATATCATCTACTCCTCTAATTATAAGCACATTCACTTGCCTACATAGATCTACAATTAAACACAAAAATGGTAATACACTTTCCATCTTATACGTTCGAAGAAACATATTATCAACACCTCAATCATGGTAGACACAAACACTGCTCTTTGCTTTTCCAGGTTAGCATCTCCTCCAATAGGCATAAGTCTCAATCTTAGTATGGCCCAGCAAAAATTTTCCATAAAACTTAGGGACGACTTTGCAATCCACTTTTTGTCCTGAAGCCATAAAAGGTTACCATCGTTGTGAGGATCTGAGCCAACTGAGGCTTTTGACTAGTTGCTATAGTTATACGATGCTCCAATTCTGGTGTGATGGATAGTTCCATATAGTCTGGAACAAATAACATCCTGTTGATTGTGCATTCAAAAATATCACCTATCATCCCTTTCACAGGAACCTGTGTTCTGTTCCTCATATCTGCGATTCTTAACCCTTTAGGATAATCCTTCTCCGATAGTGCCAAGTAATTAGTAAAGAATTCCTATAACAGGTTTGTATAATACGGCCCTGGAGGCTTGCTCAAGCATGCTAGCTCATATTTATTAAACCGTTTCTCTAGATTTGGGTACTCATGAAGATAAGATGTGACTATTTGATACTCTTCTACAATGTGCCTCTTCATGGGTCTATTCTGAATAGGATGGAGCCATCATAGAAGTGATTCTTTGAACTTTCAACCTTCCATCAGATTGATTCACATACCTTCAGGTCCTTTATTCTAATCATATTTGCTTCTTCAGGTTCTGACATCCCAATCGAGACATAGTTTGAGTTTATAGCCATATCCTTTTCAAGGCATTACAACTGCTCTCACCTTCACTCTTCTAATCAGATTGGGATAGTACTTTCTTCTTCTTTTCACTTTGTCCAGTATTGAAAGTTGATTCTTCATCATCCCTTTTCTACTTACCTCTACCCCCTGAAGTGGTGGTATCTAGGGATTGTTGAGATTGCCTACCACCACTCCTTGATAGTAGCTTTTGAGTCATAGTCCTTGAATATGGAAAATAAAATCAAACCACTCAACCAAAAGAGATAACAATTTATAATAACAAAGAAAGAAAAGTATTGTTTTAAGAGTGACGGTCAGGCTGACGGTCCTTTGGCAGACTGACGGTCTATCGCATACTTATATAGGGAACTCAGATATTCATTGATGGTCAGGCTAACGGTCCAACAGTATACGGACGGTGCATTACACATAACCAAATGATTTCAAAATTCTCCATTGGTGATAACCTTTGTGACAGACCGTGACAAGGTTGACGATCCATCACTTTAGCCTTCAGCATGCCCATTTTCAATTTTATGCCCCTTTTATGGAATTTTGTCAAACACCTGCCAAACCTATACTTTTTATTCAAAGATTTTATTTCAAAAAGCTTACTTTCAAACCATTTCAAGCATACTAAAACATGGGTTACTCAGACTTCACCCCAACCAGGTCTTACAAATATTCGATACACACTTTCATTCAAAAATACCCTCCAAAGAACACTTAGATTCAAGAATATTTTCCATAAAACACTTAAACTCACCCCATGGTCATGCTTAGCCTTGTAAATAAAAAGAATATATTGGATTCATACCTTTTTCTTGACGTTTCCATCACACTACGTAGAACTCTGTGAACTTGAACAGTTCCTTGATGCTTTAATGATAAAAAGTTTAAAGTTTCTGACTGATAAAAATAGAAAAGATGGAAGGTAGTTTAAATAGGGGAGGAAAGAAATTGAAGAGTCCTTTGAGAGGATGAATTTAATTTAAAAAGAATGAATGTGTAGGAGTTTTAAACATTTTAGGAGTTGAAGAGACAAGATCATGCATCTAACTGATTCACTTTATCTATTTAAAACAATTTGGGTCGGTTCAAATATCAATTTGGGATCAACTTGCACCGACCCCTTTATTTCAAACCCAAAGATTTGGTGACGGTCTTACTGATAGTCTGTCAGGGAACATATGGTCCGTCAGCAAAGTCATCACTACTTACAAGGATCATAGGCCAACCAACTCACATTGATGGTCTAGTGATGGTCCATCACTGATGTGACGGTCATCGCACTTATCGTCAACCATTATCTAAAATGTTTGATCGTTGACCAATTTATGATGGTCCATTATTGATGTGATGGTACATCGCACTTCCCATCACACGTTATCAATAATGTCACTTTAATATACCAAGGACTTAACAATATTTGTGAAGGTCCATCAAAAGGTTGACGGTCTGTCAGTCTTCATCACCTCTTGACGAATTTTTTTAATTCCTTCTCCCTGAAGCATAACTCTTGCACACTTAACAACCAAGTTCATTATAGTAAAAAATAATACTAAATACATGTTATCACAATATTTTGTGGCTTGCCTCCTACTAGCGCTTGGTTTAATATCGTGGCACAATGCAGTTTTCTTGATTACTCAATTTTCATCAAGATAAATTATACTAAACCGTTTTATCGAGTCCATCGGACCAATGTACTATTTCACTCTCTTCCCATTCATTTTAAAAACACTCTAATCTTTGTTCTCCAATTCAACTAATCTAGATGAGAAGACTTGAGTAATTCTGAATGGCCCAGACCATTTTGATTTCAGCTTACCAGGGAAGAGCTTAATCCTCGAGTTAAAGAGCAACACCCAATCAACAACCTAAACGTCCCTCTTTTCAATTCTTTGATTGTGGTATTTCTTTATTCTTTCCTTATATAAATCAGCTCTTTCATACACACACAGATGAAACTCATCCATCTCGTTTAGCTGCTCCAATCTCAAGTCAGTTGCCTCTTTCCAATCCATGTTCAACCTTTTGAGTGCCCACAATGCTTTGTGTTCACGATCAGTTATTAGATGACATGATTTATCCAACACAAACTTATATGGGGAAATTTCTATAGAGGTTTTAAAATCCGTTTGGTATGCCCCAAGAGAATCATCAGTCTTTGTTGACCAGTCACTTCTATTTTCTTTTAAAGTCTTGGCCAAAATAGATTTGATTTCTCTGTTTGAAACTTCAACTTACCCACTAGCTTTTGGATGGTAGGGAGTGGCCACATTATGCTGTTTCATACTGTAATTTAACAATGCATCTCGAAAAACCTTATTGCTAAAGTGTGATCCTCCATCATTTATGATCGTTCGTGACATTCCAATGCATGAGAAAATTTCTTCTTCAAGTATGAAACTACTTTTTTACCTTCGTTATCTTCTAAGGAAACAACTTCAACCAACATGGACACACAGTCCACAACAACCAAGATATATTTGTGGCCATAGGAACTTACAAATGGACCCATGAAGTCTATGCCCCATATTTCAAATAATTCCACCTGTAACATCTTTGTCATTGGAATTTCATGATGCTTGGAGGTTGAACCTTGCCTTTGACATTGATCACATTTCATAACAAAGTCATAAATATCCTTATGCAATGATAACCAATAATAACCACTTTACAGAACCTTCCTAGCAATGCGATTGACTGCATGGTGTCCCCCAACTTGGGAAGCATGGAAAGCCTCCAAAATACTATACATGTAAATCTCTGGTATGCATCTTCTAATGATGTTGTCTTCATAATGTCAAAACTGGTATGGCTCATCCTAAAAATACCTTGTAGAATCGTGGAGAATGTTATTCTGATGGAATAACAGGTTTTCTGGAATAATTCGCTAACAGAAAAATTAGCAAAATCGTCATACCAATGTATCAAATCAAGAGTAGTATCTTCAATCGGCTCGCTCCGAAAAGAATCATCTCTCTCCAACTTCTCCATGGTAGACTGGTCATTCTTTAATCTTGACAAGTGGTCCGCTACCTGATTTCACAACCCTTCTTGTTTTTGACTTCAAAGTCAAGCTCCTGCAGCAACAACACCCATTTGATAAGTATCGATTTGGCATCTTTTGCCATTAAGTATCTTAGTGTGACATAGTCAGTGTGGAGCACTACCTTGGTCCCCATTTTAGTTAATGCACATATATTCTCATCGTATATTGCTATTAAAATTCATTAACACTACAGATAAAGTCTCCACAATAAACCTTTCCCCAACTACCACTTTCTGATCATTTTCGTAGAACACATCAATGACTGAAACAATACTCATCTCCTTTTGTTGCTTCATAGATTGGCATACATCAAAGCTGACCTCTTTATCACTAAGCATAAAATATTAGCTCATTGAACTCCAAATCAATTACTACTCTCCTAGTTGCTAGGTATGGTCTACCCAAGATTATGGGTACTTCAAAATCCACCTCACAATCTAGAATGACAAAGACCGTCGAGAATATAAAGCTAGCCACTTTAATAAGAACATCATAAATAATTCCCACCAATCTTTTTAGTAACCTATAAGCCATCAAATGCTACATATTAATAGGCAGAGGATCTCTCAAACCCAACTGTTTAAAGATCGCCAATAACATGAGGTTAATGCTTGCTCTAAGATCGTAAAGGGCTTTCATAAAGTTAAATGGTCTGGTAGTACAAGGGACCGTAAATGCTCCTGGACCATCTTTCTTCTACACTTGTGATCTCGTAGCAATATTGCTACAATAATGAAGATTATCCACTAGTTCATAGCTCACAGTTCTTTTCTTTTTCACTAGGTCTTTTCTAAACTTTGCATATGACATCCACTCTAATGCCTTAACTAAGAGTACACTAACTGTCATCTGCTTTAACATAGTCATGAATTTGCTAAACTTCATCTCATCTGCCTTCTTATGTAATCTATGTGGAAATGGATGAGGTATCTTTGGTATTCTTGCTGTAGTGGCCTCTAACTTATTTTCTTAGCTTTTCCTCAGCATCATCAACTTTCTTTTATTTAGATAGATCTTCAATATTTTCTAGATTTTTAGATTGCACTAGATGTTTATCATCTACTTCCTCTTCTAACTCCACTACATCACCTGGAATAGATATGATCAAGTAAAGGCCAGTTAATATTTTACCACTTTTAGTGGCAATATCCACGCACAAACTATCATTCCTCGAGTTCTGTACTGTGTCATTTGGAAATGTTTTTCTCTTTCTTTGATTGAATAATGTCGATAATTGATTCATTTAGTGCTCTAATTTCTGAATTGACATAGATTTTGAGTCAATCCTCAAGTTCTGTATGTGTCACTTGGCAATGTCACACTCTTTCTTTGATTGAATACTGTCGATAATTGATTCATCTATTGGTCTAATTTCTAAATTGACATAGATTTTGAGTCAACTATTTAACTCATGGATGACAAATAACTTTTCATCTCCCTTACACCAGTATCTGTTGACTCCACGCCTTTTAACAACTTAGCCGTCATATCCTCTATTGATATTTTCCAAAAATTATTTGTCATATTGTCACGACTCCTCAGTAGTATATACAACCTACTCTTATTAGTCTTGTTCTTCCAGCTTCCTTGGTTACGATCAATATAATCCTTATTGTAATAATTCTGACCTTTATTTCCTTAGCCATTACTTTGGAAACCCCCTTGATTATTCAAATAGTTTGCCTCCTCCCCGAAATCCAATTCAGTTCCCCTACTATATGACCCCATATCCTTTACCTTTTCTATCTTCTCTAATAACAAGTATTTTATGTGAGAAAATCTATCTGTGTCTTTAAATGAGCCATATCTTGACCATGCTCCTTTTCTCTCCTATATTGTTCTAATGACATCTCACTAGAGTAAGTATTCTTACCACCTCAAAATCCCTAGTATGACAAGCTCTACTTTTCTTAGTCATTTTATCTAACATCTCTGTAGCCTCAGTGAAAGTAAGCTCCATGAAATCTCCTTCTACAATATTATCTACAGTTGGCTTTGTAATTGAGTTTTCCCTATAGAATGTTTCTGTCAAATGCTCATCACTTATCTCATAATTTGGGCATTTCATCAACTTTTTTTTGAATCATACCCATATATCATGAAGCGCTTTATTAGGTAGCTGTCTGAAGTAACTAATATCATCAACATTCTTGATGGTGGAAAGAACCTTTCTAGGGAAGCTCCTTTTAGTTTCCTCCAATTTGTTATAGAATCGGGTGCTATCTCATTCAATTAAAAGGTTTCCTCCCAGGAAGAGTCAACATAAATATCCTTAGACAGATTGCATTTTGCCCAACTCCAGGATTATTAAAGGACTTACAAATGTTGATAAAGTTCACTAGGTGAATATTAGGATCGTCCCTTGGTAGTCCACCAAATAGACCTTTAAGATTTATCAACTGGATTATTGTGCTTGTCATTTTAACTTCACTTTCGGTTCTAATGGCAGTGGAATAATGGCTCCTGTAGCACTAAGTCCAACCAAATCAGTGTCATCCAAATCAAACTAAACAACAGGTTGACAATTTGCTCTCCCTTTAACTGGCTAATTGTGATTTACTAGTAAAATTACACTCTTTGTATGTCTCCTGTTCATAGGATAAATTAAGTTGTTAAATACCATATCATCATCATCTGTATTATCCAAATGACCAGAGTTATCTGCATTTTATTGATTGACTTTTGCATTAGCCAAATAGGCTAATATTGTAGCTTCTTGTTGTTCAGCCATGCTCCAATTTCATTAAGGTTCTAGGTTGTGAGGTAATAATGGCCTTCCTGACCTGATGATTTATGGCATACACAACAAGGATCCTATAATAATGAAAAATCAACAAATGAAAGTAAAATTAAGAAACCTGGCCAAAATCTAATTAATGCTCATATACTTAATTAATAACCATATTCCTCATCAACGACACTAAAATTTGATATGCCTATATTACATCTCTCTTAAAAAAGTGTAAGCTATTTTTTTCAAATATATAACCTAACTAGGTTGAGGTCAAATCCCACAGATAATATGGTGTTAGCTAAGTTTTATGATTATGAATTAATTATTAATCAGAAGTTTCCAGAAATAAAAGGGTTTTATATTATTAACAAAGATTATTCAGAGGTTACTCAGTGTATGATCTAGTGATTAATTTGAAAAATAAAATCAGTGAGATTTAGTAAACCAGGATTTTGGTCACCAAGGTGTTTCAACAATAAGAGTTGTGGGCTATCTCAAATCCCTATTAAACAAATCAAATTGCAAGGTTAATTGTGAAATAAAGTTCATGTAATTATTTCTCAACCCTAAAGGAGGGTTACACTTTAATTCTCTCAAACTTGAAGAGCGGATTGCATTACTTAATTAAATCCTCAAGAGGTTGATCATGTTAAGGCATTAACCATGAATCAAAGGTCAATTGCTCTGATTTTCTTATAACTCTTCTCTACACTAACTTTTTTTCTTGACTCATCCTTCAAGTTTACAACCAAGAAGAATCATTAAACTTAATAGAAGGTTATACAATTGAATTAAACTATGGAATTTGATCATTCCCACAACCCTAATAATGAATCACACCAAGGCTCCCATAACCCTAGTTGTGGGAGTTTTATCCACACATAATTGATGAAAGAAATTGTATAGCACATTTTATAAACAATTCAAAAATACTTATAAAGATACAAGAGATTGTTCCAAATCTTCAAATGATAGTGAATAAAATAAAATATTAAAGTGTTAACTTTTTTCTCAGTGAATTCTACATTACAATTGTCTTTCAATAGCTAAAGATGCCTAATTTAACCCTAAGTTAGGTATTTATAGGATCCAAGAAAGTAGTAATTTATAATTTAAATAAAAGCTACCACGTCATCAATTAACATCTAAAATGATAGTCTATCATTGAAGTGATGTTCGTCGGTCAAGCTATCCTAATTTCTTAAGATTAGGCAGATTCTATTTTGGGAACCTAACAATTAGGGTGGCAGTCCATTGCAAGCCTGATAGTCCATCACCCAATTCGTCACTAGGATCCTTGATGACTTCTATTCTGCTGTAGCATGACAGACACAGTCATGGTTCGTTGCAAGCCTGATGGTCCATCAGTCAGTTTGTCACTAGATTCTAATGTTTGAACTACTCTGCTTGAGGTTGACAGCCATAACAACATCCATGAACACACTAATAGTTCGTTAATGGAACCATCACATGATATCAATGCCAAATTTTCCAAGTTATTCTTTCTTCTAAGTCAATTTCTCGAGAACAAGTAAAACCCAACATCAAATACTTTAATAGTTGCAATTGTTCTTCTTTTGAGTCAATTTGCTGAGAATAAGTAAAACCAAACATTAAATACTTTAATATTCCCTCTGTTCTATTTTATGTATTGCCATTTGACTGGGTACGGAGTTTAAGAAATAACGGAAGACTTGGTAAAGTTTACCAAATTATCCTTTATAAAAAATGTACCTATATCTTTTTTTAATTAAGTGGGACCAATAAGGGTAAAAGGGTAATTTTGCCTTTAAAAAGTTGCCAAATAAGGAAAGGCGACACTTATTTTAGGACAGATTAAAAAAAAATAATGACAAATAATTTGGAACGGAGGGAGTAGTTGCTTAAAAATATAAAATTATCCCTTGTAAAAGGTGCAAAATGTTTTATCAAATATCGAAACATTAGGCGGTACTATGTATATGGGGTCCATGTCAACATCTATTCGGATCATAAAATCTTATAATATGTATTCACCCAAAAGGATTTGAATCTCAAGAAAAGGAGATGGCTTGAGTTTCTTAAGGACTATGACATGAGTCTCCACTATAACACAAGTAAAACTAATGTAGTTGTTAATGCTCTTAGTAGGTTAACAATGAGGAGTCTATCCTATATGGATGATGAGAAATGGGACTCGGTGAAAGATATTCACCATTTATCTAATCTAGGGGTGTGTCTCTTAAATTTTAAGGGTAGTGGTGTGTTTATGTAAGAGGTGGTGAAGTCATCTCTTGATACTGAGTTAAAGAAGATATAGGTGTTGGACCCTATCTTTATGTAAATCAAGTATGATATAGGTAAGCAAAAGGTGATGGCTTTCGAGATAGAGGTTGATGGTATCTTGAGGTATGAAGAAAGGTTATGAGTTCCCGATATTGATGGGTTTCAAGGTAGAATTTTTCCTAAAGCTCATGAGTTGTGTTATTTGGTTCATCCTAGTTCAATAAAGATATATCTACAAGTGAAGGTGGATCACTTGAGTCCTGGTGGGTTGTCTCAAGAAATTAAGTTACTAGTATGGAAACAGGAAGTAATAACTACGGATTTTGTTACCGGTCTTCTGCAGACTCAAAACTAGTTTAATTCTATTTGGGTCATCATGGATCGAATGACTAAATTTGCTCACTTCTTACTAGTGAGGACTAATTATCCTGATTAGGACTATGCAAGGTTATTTATTCAAAAGATCATGAGGTTTCACGGTGCTCCAATTTCTAATATTTTCAATTATGGTACTCAATTCTTATCTCATTTTTGGCAATCATTTCAGAGTGGTTTAGGGACTAAGGTAACCCTCAGTCCTTTTTTCCACCCATAGATGGATGGACAAGTGGAAAGGACTATTCAGACTTTAGAGGATATGCATTGAGATTATGTAATTGACTTTGGTGGTAGTTGAGTTTTCCATTTACCTCTTATAGAATTTGCATACAATAATAGCTATTAGTCTAGCATTAGTATGGATCTATTTGAGGCGTTGTATGGTAGAAAGAGAAGATTTCCTATTGGGTGGTTCAAAGTTTGTGAAAAGAGAATGTTTATTCTTGATTTAGTTCATCCAGCTATGAAGAAGGTAAAGGTGATTTAGGATAGGCTAAAGACCTCCCAAAGTTGCCAAAAGTCCTATGTAGACATAAGGCGAAAAGTGTTGAAGTTCGACGTGGGTGATTGGGTATTCTTGAAGGTGTCTCCTATGAAAAGAGTAATGCAATTTGGTATGAAAGGAAAGCTCAGTCCTAGTTATGTTGGCCCCAATTTGATTGTGAAGAGAGTGGGAAATGTTGTCTATGAGTTAGAATTGCCTGCAAGTTTTGGTTTCATTTACCCTGTATTTCATGTTTTCATGCAGAAGAAATATCTAGGTGATCCTTCCTTATTGGAGCTTATTGAGAGTGTAGGTATCTTAGATTTTCTATCGTATGAGGAAGTCCCGATGGAGATCTTGGACAAGCAAGTTCGTAGGTTGCGGACTAAAGATGTAGCTTCATAAAGGTCCTTTGGAGGAATCATAAGGTAGAAGAAGCTACCTAGGAAGTAAAGGAAGATATGAGGACTAGATACCTATTCTTATTTCATGTGTCGGTTAAATGAACTTAAGGTATGAATTTTGCTATGCATTGTTATAGTTTGGACTTATCATTTGATTCTGGTGTAATATTGCTTTTCTCGTGCAAACATTATCCTAGCTCATCATTCGGGGATGAATGATCCGAAGGAGGGATAATGTAAAACCCTTAAATTTTAAGCATTTTTATTTTTGTCCTCCAGATATTTGAAACATTAATTTTTGACTTATATTGTACCTGGGTATGTTAAAGGGGTGTGCTTGGGGAGTTTCAGAATTTTAAGATGAGATTTGGAGTTGTTTTGGGTCACAGAGGTAGTAAGCCTCCACGATATCGACGTGCCATAGCGGTTGGCTTCCGTGATAGCCTCTATGACATTGAGGCTAGTCTCTGCATTAAGGTCCATGACATAAAGGTTAGTCTCTGCAATAAGGTTCAAGCCACGGACCTATGTAAAAATGCGGTTGTTTTGTTTTATTTAATTAGGATAAGGGGTAATGAGGTCCTTTCTCCTAGGGGCAACTTTTAAACATTACATAATCATATTCCCATTAGTTTTTTTGGAAACAACATCTATTATTTCACTCTCAAACTCAAAACCCCAATAAATCATAAGGGTTACAACGTACGTTCATTATTCGGGTTCTAAATTTTCAATTGCCCACAAATATTTGTGTGTCTAAGGCATGTCACTCTTCCATAATAGTTATTTTGTAAAAACATGCATTTTAGATTAGCATTCATGTGGTTTTGATATTGGTATTGGAACGTGGGTTGAGGGGTTTTGAATGTTTACCTTTGATCAATGTTTCCCATGGTTTTCATATTATTGTTCATGCTTTCTTCATGGTTTTGAACTTATGGGGTGCATGGATATGGTGAATATATTACGGGAGTTTGATTTCCCCGATTTGAGAATATTGACCAATGAAGTGGTTATGACTTCAATCCTATATTGTGAAATTTGTTTTGAATATGTAAAGTATGCACATTGAACTATTTTTGAACTATTGCAAATGTGAAAGGCTAAATTGAACCTTGTGTGGTTGGTAACTCCCCAAGCTAATGTATAATTTAACCAAGGGGGGTATGAACTCCCCCAAATGATGATAATTGGTTTGGCATGTTGTTGTTACCTTGCAAGTATGGTTGGTATGATGATACCAAGAATGTATACCTTAATTTGTAATATGGTTCAATTGATAGGAATGTGTAATAAATATTGTAAGAGGGGATTAGAAGAGGGTTGTATAGCTGGGCCATGAAAGTGGTGATCTTAAGGGACCGATATTGGAAACTGCATTTGCCAATGCGGGGTTTAAATGGCTTGAGGGTTCGAGTCCCCTTGCTTATGACCAGGTGGTTTGAGTCTACTTTATTATTATTATTACGTGATTGGGGCTCGACCAGGGGGTGAGAGATGGGGCCCATATAGTCATGGATACTATTATATGATAGTTAAGCTACACAATCCATGCTAAGGTTTTAAAGTGCATGTGAAGCCTTGTTCTCTACCCCGACATGTGATATATAAATGTATATATATATGCAATTGATTATGTGAATAGAATTTTAATGATTTTGAACTGTCGATCATGGCATTATGTTATCCTATACCCTTGAGTTACATGTTATCGCTCCAACCGCTAACAGTTTTCAAAAGCTATATACCCACACGATGAATGAACTGGACATATATCTACTCCTCCTGCATAGTGACTAGATGATCATGGGAGAACGTGCGAGTTATAATAAAATAGTGAGCTTCCATCCTTGTAAAACCCAATTTGTTTTGGTTTCTATTATGTATTGACTTCTTTCATGGACTTGTTTTGGATATGGTCAAGGGCATGTCCCAACCAATTTATCTTTGGAGTTAGAGGCTTTGTTGGACAAGTACTGTGGACATGTGATTGGTTGTTGAACATATAGACTTCCTTGAGTTCGAATCATAATCTTTTATTTTATTTTATGTTAGAGTTCCACTATTATGTTGTATTACACTCTATTTGAATAGGCTAAGGTATGGTCTATGGTCCTCGGTGGACTTGAGATGCCGTCATGGCTAGGCCCTGGTTTGGGTTATGACATAAGAAGAATTTCATAGTAGGCACTCGTCCTATGTTTTGTAAAGCAATTGGTGAGCTTTACTCTCATATGAAGTTAATAGATATCTAATAATCTTTAGTTATATTTATGGTTATATTTTTGGTATGTTAGGGGTCCTATCCCGACCATATTCCATTGTACGACTAAAAATTCTATTAAAGGCTTTGTATACAATATTAAGTTATCACATGTGGTTATAGTTTTACTTGTCTATATAAGTTGTGTTCAGTGGGTTAGAAGTATGTATTCGCATAAGCCCTATAATACCCCGAGAACTTTAACCAATAGTGCCACCATGACTCAAGCTCATGAGAAATAAATTATAGTGCTTTGGATGTTAGCTTATCAAGGTTGATGTGTATTAAGGCCTTAAAGATGTCCTAGCGATTAGGTGAATCAAAACATCCCTTACCGATTGAATTCTTGAGAAGGATTTTGGCACAGTCAACTTCAAACGAGCACATCTCTTGTTACACTATGAAATTTTGGGCTCATGACCCACCAACAGATAGATAATTGAATTAGCTTTCAAACGGTACTAATTTCACCCAAATCTGGTATCGGAGCGAAAAGTTATGCCTATTTTACTCCAGCGTGTCAGCCTGGAAACTGTGTGACGACATTTTGTGACGACTTGTCACAAGTCTGACGGCTTGTCACAAAATGTCATCAACCTTAAGCAGAAAGTCATAAATTCCACCCTTTTGTGATGACATTTTTTGACGACTTGTCACAAGTCTGAAGACTTGTCACAAATGTCGTCAGCTATTTTTTTCAGCAATTAAAGGACATTTTTGCAACTATATTTTGGTCTTTTCCCATCTTTTGGAGGCCCATATATACATGAGAATCCCCATCCAAACCCTAATTTCTTCATATTCTCTTAAGAAAATATATCTACTGTTTTATTCAAGAACATTAATCTTCCAAAAATCATCCATAAAACTGTAAGATTTCTTTAAGAACTAAGTTCCTCATAGTGTGGGATTCGATAATCATTTATTACAAGTGCGGATAGAGTCTCAAGCACTAGAATTCATCCAATTTCAAAGATTAAGGTATGTGAGGTTTTGAACAAGAGCAATCCTTTCATTCTTGTGCCCAAAGCTTTGATTTCTATTATGGATTTATATGATTTTGCAAGTGGGTTTATACCCAAATTACTTCATCATGAGACTATGAGAATATAAATTGTTCAAACTTTGTTATCCATAATTATTTTACTATTCCCAAGTTATGACTTGATATTTCATATTGTGAATTTCATCTTTTTACCATGAGTTGATAGTTCAAGTGCTTTCAGGATATGTGTCAAGCTTTAAGCTTCCTTATGACAAATTGGATTATTGAATATATTGATTCATGAGATTGAGTTGTTACAATAAGTCTTGATATTTCCTCAAAGTTATTGATGTTGCCATAATTTAATAAATAGATACATTTTGATGTTGAGAAAGATTGATTTGATTTGAGTCGAGTTAGGAATCCACAAATTAATTATGATTTGATAAATGAGAAAGAGATTTGATTTGGTCTTCATGATAGACCCTTGTGATATTTGTGGTGGATTTCTAACACATTCTGAGCTTATGTTTGGGAGTAGTATTTAGCACTGAGCGGGAAATGTGGTATTTCCCCTGAAACTATGTGCCACCGTAGGATTGGTATTGATATTTGTGGGCTAGAGGCCAAGTATGAGATTGTGATCACTAAATCGAGCTTGTACTCCCTGGAAAGAGTAGGACGCTCCCGACAATGTGGGGTTCTCTCCTTAGGAGGGTAAAATTTTTGACTCCATGTAGCTCACATGTTTTATATTGGTTATAAGAACCTCCCATGTCCATAAGAGTTGAGTTTCTTGAATTACCGACCCACTTCGAGTCTTGAGTCTTGAGTTGAGTTGTTTATGATGATTTATGAGGTTTTTATCATAGGATTTATTTACTATGAGATCGTAAAATTGATGATGATATTTACATTGTTTCATGCACCCCCACATACTCAGTACGTTCCAAAGTGCTGACCCACATATTTTTCTATGGGCTATATTTTCTCGTAATATAGGTTCAGGTACTTAGCTGCAGCCACGTTAGTGATATTTGGGTGCCTCACTACATTTTCTCAGTGGTTAGTCCTCATGGTTCGAGGACAGTGTCTATGTTTTTGTGATATCATTTTGTTGTTATGGCTTTTAGTACTGTTGAGTCAGTTGGGGGGTTTTTCCCAAAGGCTCCTTGATTTTGATGCATAGAGGCTTTGTTAGACTAGGGGGGATGGTATGTACAGACATTCAATATATATTTTAGTTGTACAATTTGCTGTTCTCCAGTATTGCTCTTGAACCCGATGTGATATATCTCTTTATTATGCATGACTATTGTGGAATTAAGTATCTTGAGGTAGTGTCTGGCTTCGAGGGTTTGCTTGGGGCTACGTGTAGACCTAAGCACCGTGTGACATCTCGGGATGGAAATTTTGGAGCGTTACAAAGCTTGGTATCAAAGCCTAAGTTTTAAGGAGTCCTAGGTCCTAGGGAGTGTGACAAGCCGCATTACGTAGAGTCTTGATCATCGGTGTGTAGAATACCACATCTATAAGCAAGAAGCTATGAGACGTTTTAGGAAAAGTTGTTTCTTTCTTTCTAAAGTTTATCGTGACTACAACTGTCTCTTTATCTACAATTAACTCGTTCTCTCTTATAACAGAAAATGCCTCCTCTTTGAGCTTGTAGAAACAATGAGCAATATCAACCAACTGATCCCTTGAACGAGCATGTGTCTCATGTGCAATTCTGGGCAGCATTTTAGGCGCTAGCACAGGAAGTTACCGCCAATGCTCAATCTAATGCCCAGGCTACTATTCCGCCTCTATAAGAGAATAATTCTTCTACAGCTAGCATTCGTGACTTTATACGGATGAATCCGCCTGAGATCTACAGTTCGTAAGTAAGTGAAGACCCACAGATATACTTGGATGAAGTGAAAAAGATCACCCAGATTATGCACGTGTCTTAGAAGGAGAGTGTTGAATTGGCTGCCTATCGAATGAAAGATGTTACATATGATTAGGTAGAGATGTGGAGGATGAGTGCAGGGGAGGATGCCACTCCCATGATTTAGAAGTTATTCCAGGATACGTTCTTGGACAAATTCTTTTCTCTTGAGATGAGGGAAGCAAAGATAGAGAAATTCATGAATTTGAGACAAGGCTCCATAACTGTTAAGGAGTATTGTCTTAGATTTAATCAGTAATCCAAATATGCTCCTAGTATACTGGCTGACTTTGGGACCATCATGTGCAAGTTCGTGACCGACATGTTGAGTTACGTTGTGAAAGAGTGTAGATCTACTATGCTTAATAGGGAGATGGACCTTTCTCAGTTGATGATACATGCCCAACAGATTGAAGCTGATAAGGTGAAAGAGAGAGAGAGAGTAAGAGAATAAAAGAGCTAGATCAGAGCAGCAGGGATTCGGTCAGTCTAGATTCCATGGAGGGAATCGCCCTTAATTCCAGAGATGTCTGTTTAAGCCCGTGCCTTCCTCAGTTAGTGCTTCCGCACTTAGAAGTAGGCAGGAGCAGGGGAACAGGCCTATCCCGTCCAGGTCTCAGGAAAGTGTAAGTAACAGACCTCATCCTTCTTTATGTGCCAAGTGTGGTAGAGATTATTTTGGCGAGTTTTTTGTTGATCAGAGAGGTTGCTTTAGTTGTGGAAATTTGGGCCACCGACTTAGAGATTGTGTGTGCTATACAAGGGAGTCAAGATGCTCGTCCCTAGGGTCAAGCTATAAGTACCCCCGCTCCCGTAGTCCACCCAGTTCTTCCTCAGGGCACCTCTTCTAGTACTACTGGCGGTTCACGCCAGAATCGGTTTTATGCTATACCACCTCACCAGGAGTAGGAGGACTCTCCAGATAATATCACTGGTATGCTCTGTGTCTTTCATTTTGATGTGTATGTATTGTTGGACCCCAGTTCGAGTTTTTCTTATGTGACACCTCTGGTTGCTGTAAATTTTGAGATGGACCCTAAATGGATTCCTGAGCCTATTTTAGTTTCTACCCCGATAGGAAAATCTATTATTGCTAAGCGAGTGAATAGGAAGTGTCCTGTCACTGTCCTTCACCGGGTCATATGTGTTGATTTAATTGATCTAGATACATTTTGAGGTCATTCTGGGTATAGATTGGCTTCACTCATGCTATGTATCTATCGATTGTCGTACCTGAGTGGTCAAGTTTTAGTTTCTTGATGAGCCCATTTTTGAGTGGTCCAGGAGTTCTGTAACTTCGAAGTGCCATTTTATATCCTACCTCAAAGCTAGGAAATTGATTTGTAAGGTTTGCATTTTTTACCTAGTTCGAGTTAAAGACCTCAAGTCTGAGACTCTGACTATTTAGTTAGTTACCATTGTTAATAAGTTTCTTGATGTTTTCCCAAATGATCTCCCAGGGGTCCCACCTAATAGAGAAATAGAATTTAGGATTGATCTTCTTCCCGGCACTCAGCCTATTTCCATTCCTCTGTAGCGTATGGATCCTGCAAAACTTAAAGAGTTGAAGGAGCAACTCAAAGATCTCTTAGTAAAAGGCTTTATCAGACCTAGTGTTTCCTCGTGGGGTGCGGCTGTTCTATTTGTGAATAAGAAAAATGTACATTACATATGTACGTTAACTACCGTTAACTCAACAAGGTAACAATCAAAAACAAGTACCCTCTCCCTAGAATCGATGATTTATTTGATCAGCTACATGATGCAAGTTATTTCTCAAAGATAGACCTTAGATCTAGCTATCATCAGCTGAAAGTGAGAGAGTGTGATATTCCAAAGATAGCCTTTCGAACCCGTTATGGTCACTTTGAGTTTTTTGTTATGTCTTTTGGGTTAACCAATGCTCTAGCAGCCTTCATGGACCTCATGAATTGAGTGTTCAAGCAACGCCTTGATATGTTTGTCATTG
The DNA here is from genome assembly GCF_002878395.1 of Capsicum annuum. Classification (NCBI taxonomy): domain Eukaryota; kingdom Viridiplantae; phylum Streptophyta; class Magnoliopsida; order Solanales; family Solanaceae; genus Capsicum; species Capsicum annuum. Next base: position 82,766,988 of record NC_061122.1, read on the forward strand.
TATTAATAGACGATATTCTTGTGTATTCCCAAAAAGAGGATGATCATGCCGATCATCTTAGAATTGTCTTACAAACTCTTAGAGATCATTAATTATTTTCTAAATTTATCAAGTGTGAATTTTGGCTAAGGTCAGTTGCTTTTTTGGGTCACATTATTTCTGTTGAAGACATCAAGTGTGTATTGAGATTGCAGAGTAGATTGTGTGTTCCCGATGTTGATGATATAAGGTAGAGAATTATGGCTGAAGTGCATGGCGCGTGATATACTATTCATCCCGGTGCTACCAAGATGTACCACGATTTACAGAAAATCTATTGGTGGAATGGTATGAAGAAAGACATAGCAGGATTTGTAGCAAAGTGTTCTACTTGTCAACAAGTTAAGGTAGAGGACCAAAGGCCCGGTGGTGTAATGCTAGAGTTTAGCATTCCTACTTAGAAGTGGGAAGAAGTAAATATGGATTTCGTAATTGGTTTGCCTCTTTCTCGTCGTCATCATGATTTGATTTGAGTTATTGTAGATCGGTTAACTAAATCAGCTCATTTCTTGCCAGTGCATTTATCTTATACAGCTGAGAATTATGCTAGATTGTATATCCATGAGTTAGTCAAATTGCATGGAGAGCCTTTCAGAAGGGTCTTGGTACCTAAGTTCATTTGACATCTGCTTTCCATCCGCAGACTGATGGTTAGGCTGAGAGGACTATTCAAACTTTAGAGGACATGTTGAGGGCATTTGCTCTTGATTTCAAAGGTAGTTGGGATGAAAACTTGCCATTGATCAAATTTGTGTATAACAATATTTTCCATGCTAGTATTCAGATGGCCCCGTTCGAAGCTTTGTATGGGAGAAGATCTAGATCGCCTATAGGTTGGTTTGATGTAGGAGAAGAAATTATGATTGAGCCTGATTCTGTGTTTGAGGCTATGGAAAAGTTAAGTTGATTCGAGAAAGATTAAAAACCGCTCAAAGTCGTCAGAAGTCGTATACGGATGTGAGAAGAAAAAATCTTAAGTTTAATGTTAATGATTTGGTGTACTTAAAGGTTTCACCCATGAAAGGGGTGAAGAGATTTGGGAAGAAGGGAAAACTTAGTCCCCGTTATGTTGGTCCATATAGGATTCTGTGTTGGGAAAGTAGCATATGAGGTAAGTTACCCGCGGAGTTGTCTAGCATTCATCCGGTACTCTATGTTTCTATGCTTAATAAGTGTATTGGTGATTTTGTCGTGGTTGATTCTTTCGAAAGCTTAGATATTCAGGATATCCTTTCATTCGAGGAGATTCCAATTGAGATTTTAGATTTCCAGATTCGTAGACTAAGGAACAAAGAGGTTCCTTTGGTTAAAGTGCTTTGCGAAATCAATCTATTGAGGGCGCTACTTGGAAAGCTGAAGCTGATATGCTAGCCAAGTACCCTCACCTCTTTTTTGTGAGTTTGGAGCGAGCAGAAGGTACCATTCTTTCTTAATTCCGCCCCCTTCATATTAAAGATTCAGTTGTGTGTCTACTTCTATCACGAATTTGTTCATTTTGTATAGTATCTGAATGTCGTCAACTATTTTTTTCAGCAATTAAAGGACATTTTTGCAACTATATTTTGGTCTTTTCCCATCTTTTGGAGGCCCATATATATATGAGAATCCCCATCCAAACCCTAATTTCTTCATATTCTCTTCCAGTTCTCTTAAGAAAATATATCTAGGGTTTCATTCAAGAACATTAATTTTCCAAAAATCATCCATAAATCTTCAAGATTTCTTCAAGAACTAAGTTCCTCATAGTGTGGGCTTCGAGAATCATTTATTACAAGTGCTGATAGAGTCTCAAGCACTAGAATTCATCCAATTTCAAAGATTATGGTATGCGGGGTTTTGAACAAGAGCAATCCTTTCGTTCTTGTACCCAAAGTTTTAATTTCTATTATGAATTTATATGATTTTGCAAGTGGGTTTATACCCAAATTAATTCATCATGAGACTATGAGAATATAAATTTTTCAAGCTTTGTTAAACATGATTATTTTACTATTCCCAAGTTATGACTTGATATTTAATATTTTGAATTTCATATTTCTACCATGAGTTGATATTTCAAGTTCTTTCAAGATATGTGTCAAGCTTTAAGCTTCCTTATGACAAATTGGATTATTGAGTATATTGATTCATGAGATTGAGTTGTTACAATGAGTCTTAATATCTCCATAAAGTTATTGATGTTGCCATGATTTAATGAATTGATACATTTTGATATTGATAAAGAATGATTTGATTTGAGTCGAGTTAGGAATCCACAAATTGATTATAATTTAATAAATAAGAAAGAGATTTGATTTAGTCTTCATGATAGACCCTTGTGATATTTGTGATAGATTTCTAATGCATTCTAAGCTTGTGTCTGGGAGTAGTATGATTTATTTACTATGAGATCATGAAAAGTATGTTTCAATCTAACTCAAGCCAATTGAGCTATCATTTTACATATGCATATTTTCATAAATTTGATGATGATATTTACATTGTTACATGCACCCCCACATACTCAGTACATTCCAAAGTGCTGACCCACATATTTATCTATGGGCTACATTTTCTCATAATGTATGTTCAGGTACTCAGCCGCAGCCGTGTTAGCGATATTCGGGTACCTCACTATGTTTCCTCAATGGTGAGTCCTCATGGTTCGAGGACCGTGTCTATATTTTTGTTATATCATTTTGTTGTTATGGCTTTCAGTACTGTTGAGTTAGTTGGGGGTTTGTCCCAAAGGCTCCTTGATTTTGATGTATAGAGGCTTTGTCAGACTAGAGGGACGGTATGTACAGATATTCAATATATATTTTTTTTGTATAGTTTAGTATTCTCCAGTATCTCTCTTGAACCCAATGTGATATATCTCTTTATTATGCATGACTATTGTGGAATTATGTTCCTTAAGGTAGTGTCTGGCTCTGAGGGTTAGCTTGAGGCTATATTTAGCCCTAAGCACCGTGTGACGTCTCAGGATGGAAATTTTGAGGTGTTAAAGGCCCTCATTATTGTTTAAGAATAGTAAATTTTTGGTTTAGTATACATGTCAGTTGTATAGCACATGCTTATACAGTTCTTGTCCGTTCTGTCTAGACTAAGAGGTGTGACAAAAGTGATATCAGAGCCCAGTTCAAGTGTTCTAGGAAGTCTATGAAGTTCTATCAAGTAGAGCTTCACTTTTGAATATATTGTGAGTCACATTTATAATAGAGGTGTTGCTTCAGCATTTAGGAATCTCAAACTTCTTTCACAATTTAGATAGTGCAACAGAGCTAAGTCATAAGAAATTGCTTCCAATTCACACTCTGCTTAATAGTCATCTGTCATGACGCTTTTGTACATTAAAATGGGAGCTCAAATTAGTCCAAAAGATAATGTTATTTTCCTAAATTAGACAACCTTTAGCAATTAACTTTAAGCCATCGGTCACCTAGATACTCTGACTTGAGCTCAAGATTGCTTGAAAAATCTAACCATTTTGATTCGTAGTTTCTCAAAAAATAAATATATGTAGAGATTCATGAGCCGCCCTTTTCCACTATAGTTTCATTTGTGTTAGCCGTGACTCGTCTTAGTAGGAACTAAGGGGGGATTTTCTTCTTTGATTATTCAGTTAACGTACTAGTCTGAAAGCTTCACCTCATGATTCTTCCATTGTTCAAATTAAGGTCTATGAAGGATGTTCTATATTATTATTATTATTATTATTATTATTATTATTATTATTACTATTATTATTATTATTATTGATATTAATCCTTTAAAATGCACCTAGAGCTTTAATATAAGGTATACGTTAAGAATTGAGGTGACCGAAGAACTCCTTACAAGCTAAAGTTATAATAGTAGTTTGGATGTCTAGGTAAATATGTCACAATAGTGTTAAAAAACTTGTATTCTCTTGTGACCAACATGGCCTAGACATTTTGTAAGACATTACCCAAGGTAAGTATATAGATGATTTCCATAGAATACATGCATTTGATTATCTCTAGTAGGCAGTGACCTGTATGAGTCCTCCTACGGCTAGGAAGCTCAGTAATAAGTGTTCTAATAATATATTAAATAGGTAAGGATGTGTCCATTGTGATGTGTATCAAATTTAAAACAAAAGACTAGTATGCAATAAAAAAGGATTGAGTAGAAGGATATTGAGGAGTTAGACATGATCTAGCTATAAAAGATGTTTTTGGAGTTGAAAAAGATATAGAATTAATAGAGTATTTGTAATAGGAAAATTGTTATAATTAAGGTATAGAATAATGTCATTAAAATCACTCAAAATATGCACATAAAGTAGAACTTCTAGTTAAAGTATAACTCATATAAGGGTTAGAGAAGGTCATACAGGGATGATTTTCTAGTCTTAGTAGCAAGACGTGAAGTGTTACAAAATCCTAGCATTAAAGTGAGTTTTGGAGCCCAGTCTTGATCTCATTTGAAAATAAAAATTATTCTAGTCTTGATTTTTGTATAACCAAATCAGTAGGGTAAGAAGACAATCCTTTTTTAAGGAATACATTGGTTAAGTGCAGTTCCCAAGAACACCTATTTCACCACAACAATAAAAAAAAGTAGAGTACTAAGAATGTCATAATACATATTAATGAACTTATTGGATTACTTGTGTAAGTAAGGGATGGCCTAAGATTACAGTATTATGAATCTGGATATGTATATTTTATTGGTGATTTGCATATAGAATTATTTGTACACAAGTCTCAATGCCTAATTATTTACGTATTGCTCATCTCTATTAGTTTACTAATTAATATTTCTTCAACCCTTTAAGGGTTAACTATCAATATGTTTTGTTGTATCATTGATTCAATATTTATTGGCTACGTGTTATATACATTATGTCTATATAATGAGTATATTCAAGATCATCCATACACTGCATGCTTCATGAACCATTTGCTTATATGTTATATGTTTTATAAGGAATGTCCTTAGATGCTATATATTTTATAAAGTATCAATCCACATATTATATGTTTCACGAATTAATTTTTTATATATTTGACTCTTAGATCACTAGCTTATAGGTAATACATCATTGTTTACATGTTTTTCATCTCTCTCTCTATATATATATGTATGTATGTATGCATGTATGTGTGTATATGCTATATGTCACTCTATATGATTAAATTGTTTGTAGATTACTTGTCTATATGTTATTTGCTTCATAGAATATTTAATAACATATTACACGCATATGAATTAGAAATTAATTGCTAAAATATCATGCATTATTTTCTTACATATTATAGATATCATAGATGATTTATTATTATTTGATGCGTTACAATTAATTTGTTTGAGTATAATATATTTTTCAAATTTATACGCAGAGAATGTCAAATTTAGTTATTCATACAATATATGTTTGATTGTTCGATAGCTATGGGTGTATCTATTTAAAGGTTATAGTTCACATGTTCATATCATAAATATCGTATGTTATAGGTTTCTATAGGTTTTAAGGCTTAATTATTAAGTACCTTCATAGTTTACTTGGCTACATGGTTATATGAGATGTGTTTTCAATTTTCAAGACCGACTCTCTCAACCGCTTAATATCACAACATAGTTTATTTATCTACATGTTATATGTACCACAAATTATTATCCATAGATTATAGCCTTTATAAAGTTACTTGTTTATATGTCACCTTACTCATGGTATAATTATTTGGGTATAATATGTTTCACAACTTACACAATAATAAATGTCAAGAAATTATTTTTTCATATTATATGTTTATTTTCTTAGAAGGTCTATACTTGTCTGTTCGAGTATATGTCATACATTTTACAGCTGTAGATCCCATGTGTTTAGTACTTTTATTATTCACATGCTTGGGTATTGTAATTAATTTACCTACATGGTATGTATTTATCAATTTTAAAGTCTATGTAGTGGTATTTTTATAGTCTACTTGCTTGTTTGACTATATAACACATTTTACACCATATCTGTTTACATGCTATTTTTTAATAGACTATTTGTTCACATGTATTTTATCATTTACAGTTTGTATGCCAGAGGTTTTCGCAGCTTACCTGCATATTGATTGCATGTTATATATACTTTTCACTAATTCATAAGTTACAGGATTATTAGGCTTACAAGTTTATTAGTTAAAGCTTTTTATGCAGCTCCCATGTTTACATGATACACACCCTTCCTATTGATTATTACATTATTGTTATTTTGCATTCTTTAATTCCATTTATGCTTGATTTTCTAGTTGAATAGGAGTAAAGTTTGTCCCTAGGTGGAGGGAAAGTAAGATGCTCTGCCAAGTTGACCAAAGAAATGGTCGGCAAACTTGAGTTTTTAATGCAAAAGTATATCATGATCATTTTTCCTTAGTGGACTTGCAGGTTAGGATAAACCTAATTGTCCCTATAGCATTGTAAGAGTGTACAAAGGTCTATCAAATAGCCTAGTACAACGACCTATAATGACCTCCAAAGATTTTTATAAAGTGCTCAATCTTCTATGTGTCTACACTATGTAAATATTTAGAAAATATTACTTATGTCAATGATCTCTAGACTCTTTAATTTTGTATCTTGGTAATTTTAAAAATACAAGGACATAAGGCGGGATGTCTTAATCCTTTTAACCTTCAGTTGTAGTATAGGATGCCTTAATCCTTTTAGTCTTAAGTTGAAGTATAGGGCCAATAAAGGACACGTTTGTTATATATGTATGTGTTACATTTGTTGTGACACCCTGTGAAACTTGTATACATGTTTCTGGTCAGCTGATAGGTACTTTAGATATGTTGAAATAGGCATATTAATAGATGAAATCTGTCAAAACTTTTGAAAAATCTCATGGTTAGTCAAACTTTTGAGGCCCTAAGAAATTGAGTAAAACTTTAAACTAAGGACTAATCCTATGTTTAGAATAGAAATAGCTAATTGACAAACATTCAAGGAAAAATATTCCTAAGAGGGGGATAACATAAGACTCTAAGAACTTTCTAATATTTATCGTCTACTTTTAAGGGTCAATAGATATTTCAATTTTTGTTTTACATAATAAATCATGATCACCAATAAAGTTGCAGAGTAAAGGTGTAAAAATATTTTTATTATCAATGTTGGGAACTTTTCATGTCGTATACGTATGTATATAAATATATATATATTAGAATGAATTAATGAGTTTCTTATATGAGATAAATATAATTACTAATTTATGTTGGTTCACTTTTGACTTTTGTGTACTTTAAGAGATAAGCACCAAAAAAAACCATGTCCGTTTATTATCTTGGCCAAAATGATTTATGTGTTGCTTCGACATGTTGGTGCTACACCATGAGGATTTTTTTGATTTTAGATTAGAAAAAAATCGATTTAGAAGTTGAAAAGGAGAGCAAACCAATCCTCACTTTTCTAGAAGAAACACATACAACCGTTTCCCTTTCCATTTCTTTCGTGTTCATATTGTTTCAAAAAATTTATTTATCAAGTATTTGTTATAAACCATCAAGATTAATTGAACCATTCGATACATGATTTCAAGAATCTCAAGAATTGATAGAAGAGATATTTTTATGACTTATCTATAAGAGGTAATTCTTCTTACTTATATATTTCCCATGTTTTTTTTAAATTAATGAATTTTAAAATTTGAAAATGATTTAACTTATAGCAATCCTGAAATTTTAGGTCTTCAATTGTCAAGATTATTTGTTGGGAATGGATAATTTAACTTGGTCAAGACCAACATTCTTGTGGTCGTATGGTAACTTACTGGACTAGCTCTTGCTATGAATCAGTTGAGGTATGTAAGGTTTCTCCCCCTATCTTCATCAATGATCTCATATGAGTGTTCCACATGTGCATTTTAAGAATTCACAGGATGGTAATAGGAAGCTGTGAGGTTTAAATATAATTATTGGGTTGTGATTGTTATGGATTTTTTCTTGAGTTGTGTTGAGGAACACGGGGAGTGCTGGGAAACCTTATAAAAGGCCATGTGATATTGAGGTCATTAAGAAAAGAAGGGTTGAGAAATATTTTGAATAAAGGAATCTTACGGGCTTGTTGCTCACTTAGTAGTTTATGTATCGCTCATATGACTTGGGCATTGTCATTGGGCTGATTGTAACAACTTTATTACTTGACATTCAGGTGTATTTCATGGCCCTCTGTATGGGTGATTCTCATTCTTAAGTATTGTATGGGAATACTCGAGGCATGTAAAGCCAAATCATATTTTTCCATAAGGAACAACCTATATTCACTTGTTTCTCATAAAATACATCAACATAGTCTACTTGATAAATGTTATTCACTTGTTTCTCCTAAAATACTTTAGCAGAGTCTACTTAATATATGTTCCTCACTTCTTTTTCCTGAAATACATTAGCAGAGTCTACTTGATATATGTAGGCAAAGCTTTAACTCTCTAAATGTTCAACACTTGGCTATATTCCTAATACGGTCACAGTATCTACATGCCCCTTTTCATTTGACATTACCTATTCTCATACTTTCTCTGTTATTTGTGGAGGTCAAGTTATTGATACTACTCTTCTCATGTCAACTAAAGTTCTACAAGACTATGTTTGTATCCTTTAGATATTCTTATAGGTGATATATCTGCCACATGTTAGAAACTAGAATAAATGGATATAGTAGTCGCATTAGTACATTTGATCATGTCGCGACAAATTATAAGATGAAAAAAAGAACTAGCATGTAAATAACATCACACCACTAAGGTTTTTAGTTGTATATGGAAAGTACTACTTAGTATTTATTGAAGCTTACATATCATAGGCCTGTAAGCAAGTACATCATAGTATCTACCCATAACAACGGGAGGGTATTCATAGGTTTGGTTTAGAATATACGCGCGGTGCTATTCTGTGCAAAAAACTGAGAGCACACCATTATAGTTAGCCCAAATATTATGGAGTACCTGCTCTTGTGGCATCATTTGTATTTGGAGCTAGCTGGAATGTCCTGTATTGGTTCCTCTGACTTAAGCTAATATATTCCATAGATGGCCTACGGACAGACCCTTATAGAAATCCCATAAGGAGAGGCTTACCCTACAATATGCTATATTTCAATAATAAAACATACATAGATATGAGGAAACATTGGCATACATTTTACACAGACTACCTTCATTAGGCCATTTTATGATCATTTGTATTTGATATAGACATAGGACATCTCCTAGGAAAATTTGTAGGTGCTTTATAATTAAAAAAACTCTCAGGACAAATGTATAAACTAGTAAGGTTTTTTTACATGATTCTTACTATAGTTTCTGATTATTTTGATCCATAATTTCCCATCATGATCTAATAATGCGTATGATCCTAGGATCGTTTACAGCTCCTAGTCATATATTTAACGGGTGCAAGGCATAAATTTTACACTAGGTATAAGGGACTTCACCATTTTTAAAACCCCAAGAATTCTAGGATTTTATTTTTGGCCTTCTCGAGTTTGAAACGTTGATTTATGAGTTGAAATATGTTTAAGGATGTTAAAAGGGTCATTCGGGAGTGTTTTGAAATTTTTGAAAGAGGTTCAGGGCGATTTTGGACCTCGTAGGAAGTAAGCCTCCACAATATTAGTGCATCAAGGAGGTTAGCCTCTGTGATAACCTCCGTAACAAGAAGGTTGGACCTCTGCAATAAGATCTGTGACACAAAGGTTAACCCCCACGATAACCTCTGTGTCACGGATGCTGTATTTTCTAACTTTTTTAATTAAAATTGAAGGGGCATTTTGGTCTCCACTCCACCCAAATGTCCAAGTAACAAAATTAAACTCCAAGAAGGGTATCAGTTTCCCACTACCCATCAGTTTTCATATGTAAAAACCCTTTCCCTTTCCAAGGAACAAAAATTCAAGTTTTTCCTCGAGGATTCAAGCATACAAGGTTCCAATTCCAAGCTTATTCTTCAAGAATTCAAGTAATTAAAGTATGTGGGGTATTCATCAATGGGTTCCTTCCATCCATTGAGTCCTAAAATCCCTTTTTGTTCAAGTATGAATTTTACCCTTTTTTATGAAAAAAATCAATGTCAATTTATGAAATTTATCTATGTTTCCTTAGGGTTCTAAATTCAAGCCATCCTAATAAGCTTGCCCTTGACAATTATTCTCTTATATGATTTGAGTTCCAATCACGTATGTTATGATCAGTTAATTCCATCTCAAATTATAAGGTTATAAATTAAACCATGTGAGCATGTTTTTCTCCTAAGTTTAACACATCCCATGATCAAATTCATGTAATTCATCAGTTTAGGAAAATATATAATTTTTGGGTCTCAAAATCATGAATTCACTTGAGTAGAGTTGGATGCAAAAGATGCTGCGTGTAACACCCAGCAACCTAGTTATGGGTGGTGTGAGACTAAAAAATTTCTTAGAAGCCAACTTGAGGAGCTGAAATTAAAGGAGTCTAAAATTGCTCATGGTATTATAGATAGTATCACTCTTAAAGGGAGCATACTAGAGTTATATGGGGATGTAAAGAAGGATGCAATTCCTGAGTTGGGGCATATTGGACCTCATTTGAAGCATTTTTTCACATTGTTTATGGATAGTCAAGCTTGATCGAGACATCTAAGCATGAAAAAGAGTGAAAGGAGGAGGAAATATATGCCTATATTCTTTAATTTGCTGAGCCAAAATCAAAGAAATACATTCCTCATATAAGGGAAAAGAAGTTCCACATAGCATATCTATTTCTTGGATATTACATTTTCATACCACCATCCCTAGAGCATAATGAAAAGTTAGAAAAACAATTAGGAATGAAATTCATAAGTTCAAAGTGGAAAGAAAAAAGTAGAGGACAACTCTTTGGCTACCTTGATGAAGTCTATGTAAACAAGGTACCCATGGGTTTTTTGAGGAAGTCTGAGTACCCAACCAAGCCCTGTCATGCCACAACGTGAAATCAGGTACTGCTTGGGAGGAACCCAAGGTATTATGCTGTTTGTATTCATGTCATTATTTTTGACATTAGATCTTTGCAAATGTGGTCCACAAGTATGTTCCTAACTCTCTTATTTTGTAGCGGTTTGATGCATTGGGGACAATGCATGATTTTAAGTTGAGGGTGGGGATACTTGTGGTTCTTGATGTCCTCTTAGGTCTTTTGTTGTGATTTCTATTTTCCACGGAGTCCTTTTCCTAATAGAGCTTGCATATTTAGTTGTATTGTGTTTTATTTCATGATGTTTTGTGGGTAACTAGGAGAAAAAATAAGTATCTAGGGTAGTTAAAATATTTTTGTTAATGATACCCCTTCAATAGCTTGTTTTTTAATTATGTGATATGTATATATGTGTGACTATTGTAGATCTTATTATGCAATTAAAATTTGGGAAATGATAATCAGTACTAACTTGTGAATCAATAGGATAGGTAGCATCATATGACATGACTCTGTGCCAATGTATGTGAGATAATACTTAGTTTCTTTTTATGTTGAATTAGAACTTTCTCTGTTAGTCTTACCTAAGTCATAGGATAGTTGGTTAGGAAAGGATCATAAGACTTTTTAAATTTTAATTCAATTTTATCTAAAATGAACTTCTATGTGGAATTAGTATCCCATGATCCCTGTTTTGAGCCTTATTGTAATACCCTGGGAAATTTTTCATTGAAATTTTGTGCGTAAATGTGTTGGGTTCTATATTTTAGAATGAATTATAAATTTTCTGTGTGGAATGTATTAGATTATAACCCACCATTACATATAGTATCGAATAAGCTTTCCAATGATATATGGATCATCCAAAATGGACACCCACGCGACGAGTTATGAACATTCCGATTGAACCATGAATATTAGTGAACAGTAAAACGTGCAGAAAAAAGTACTGAGGCCTGGCATATTTTGGCTCCAACTTTAAACAATTATAACTCCTTGTACATAATAATCTGGGTGATCTATAATATGTCAACGGAAATCTCTGTGATTCCTCTTTCCAATGAATTTAGTTTTATCCAATTTGTCTATCGGAGCAAAAAGTTATGGTCGATCTACTTCAGCCTATCAAAAGCGAATTTTTGGGTCGATTTAAAATGATCATAACTCCTCATACACAATGATTTGGGTGACATAATATATATCAATGGAAATATATGAGAGTTCTCTTTCTAATGAAATTGGTTTCATCAAAATTGGATATCGGAGTAAAACGTAAGGGTTGATCTACTTCAAACTATCAAAACAGTTCACCAAAGGACAGATTCGAGAATTATTTGATTTTTAGGGGCATTTTGGTCAATCCCCCTCACCCAAAATCCTTCCAAACCCTATATTAAACCCTATTATAAGCATTATATGTTATATTTCATCAAATTCTCTCGAGAAAAACCCTAAGCTCCTATATCCAACTTTAAGGACCTCTAAAGTTCACCATTAATTCTGCAAATTTATTCAAGATTCCAAGTTCCTAGTTCAAGAACTCCAAGAATCATCATTCAAAAGCACGATTAACATCTCAAAAATGAGTATCGATCTAAAGTTCATCATTCAAGGTATGTGGGGTTTTTCAATAAGAAATATGTGGGGTTTTTCAGTAAGAACTTTGTTTCGTTCTTGTGCCCAAAAGTAATTTTCTTTATAAAGGCATAATTTTTATTTGATTTTTACAAATTTGAAGCAGGAACCCATATCTTATGATGATTATTATGAAATCTTGATGTTTATGATTTTGAAAGATGAATTTACATGTGTGGAGATATAAATCATGAATCTTGAATGATATTTATCATGATTTTGATATTTGGGTCGTGAATCCCAATTAAAAATTGTATTTTTTTAGAAAGTATGTGTTATAAGCACATTGATGTTGAATATTTAAGATATTTTGAATGATTTGACCTTTTGGTCTTAATGGAGTTATTTTGAACTCGCGTGTGAAAGAAATCCACAACGTGGTTGATTTTGATAGATGGGAAGCATAATGGCTCCCGATGTATATTTATATATTACTGAAGTTGTTTTGTTATGGATTGTCTTTGAAATGATCTGATCTATGTCCGGGAGAAATCTTTAGCACTGAGTGGGAGGTATAAAGCGACCTTACTTCTCTAGAACTATGTGCCCCCATAGGAGTGAGCCTGAGGCTGATTTATATAGTGATCACTAGTTTGTGTGGATTTGATATCGATAGTCCTACTCCGATGGCAAGGATAGGATGACTCTCTCCAATGTGGGTTGTACATTGGACTTCATGTAGCTCACATGATTTATGTCGGTTATAAGATCTCCCAGTGTGTGTGTGTTTCTTTGTGTCTATGGTAAATAGTGAAGTGATTTGAAAGTGGAATTGTGAAAGTTATTCTTTCGAAAGATTTAAATGATATTTACATTATGAGAATTGATATTCTTGATGAACTGAAAGTGATTGACAAATTATATGATGACTAATATGTGTTATTGTACTTATTTCATCCTTTCATGATTATGATGATTTTCTTCGGGCTATGTGAGTCTTTCATACATCCTGCATATTTCTTATAAACATTTATGATCATGATGTTTATACAACTGCATACACCCCCATATACTCGATTTCTTTCCATGGTACTGACCCACATTTTTCGATGTGGGCTACATTTTCTTGGAATGTAGGTTCAGGTGCTCAGTTCCAGGTTCGACGATTATTCTTCGGGCATGCTATTCTATATCTTCTATTGTGGTGAGTCCTCATGTTCTGAGGACATGATGTCTGATGTTGGTTTCACGGAATCGTTTATATTTAATAACTGAGTATGAGCCAGTTGGGGCATGTCTCAATGGCTCGCTGGTTTTATTGATTTTCTTAGAGGCTTGTTTGACTAGTATAAATGTTGGGAGTTGACTAATAAGTCATATTTTGTTATCTTTCTAAAATTCTTTTATTCTTGGACGATGATTACTCTATTGATATTTGAGGGTTATTTATGAAAATCCCAATGATTTGTGTTGAACTGAATAAAAATGACTCAAAGGGTTAGCTTAGGGCTACTCGTAGCCTCAAGCACCGTGTGATGCTTCGAGACCTATTTTTCGGGGCGTTACAAACTTGGTATCAAAGCCTAAGGTTTTAAGGTGTCCTAGGGAGTCTAACAAGCCGCGTTAAGTAGAGTCTTGATCATCGGTGTGTAGCACGCCACATCTATGAGCAAGAGGCTACAAAACGCTTTAGGAAAAAATATGATTCTTTCTTTCAGAAGTCTATCATGCTTAAAGTGTCTCTCTCTCCTACTGATTCATGCTCTCCTTTTTTAGAAATATGCCTCTACGTCAAGCGAAAAGAAATAATGATGGTCAGCAACCTCAACCCACTGACCCATTGAATGAAAACGTGTCTCATACTGAATTTTGAGCAGCCTTTCAGGCGCTGGCCTAATTTGTTACTGCAAATGTTCAGGCCAACTCAGCCCCAGCTCCACAGCAGCAGGGAGGTGATTTAGCTGCTGCTAGGATCTATGACTTTATGTAGATGAATCCACCAGAATTCTATGGGTCCAAGTCTGATGAGGATCCACGGTTGTTTTTAGAGGAGGTGCAGAAGATTACTCAGGTGATGCATGTATTTGAGGAACATAGTGTGGATTTTTACTGCGTATAGGTTGAAGGACCTTGCTTATGACTGGGTTGTTGCTTGGAGGAAAGGTAGAGGTGAGAGAGCTATCCCTACAACTTGGCAAGAGTTCCAGGATGCATTCTTGGATAAGTTTTTCCCTTTAGAGATGAGAGAGGTAAAGGTGGAAGAGTTTATGAACCTGAAACAGGGCTCTATGACTGTTAGGGAGTACTGTCTAAAGTTTAATCAGTTGTCCAAGTATGCTCCTGACTTAGTGGCTAATAATCTGGATAGTATGAGTAAGTTTGTGACTGGAGTGTCTAGTTATGTGGTTAAGTAGTGTAGGTCTGCTATGCTGAATAGTGAGATAAATCTCGGCTGATGACTCATGCTCAACAGATTAAGGCAGACAAGATTAAGGGGAGAGATAGAATGAGAGGGAATAAGAGCTAGGTTTGAGCAGCACAGACAGGGTCAGACTAGATTGCAGGAAGGGAGTCACCCTCAGTATCAGGATCATTAGTCTACACCAGTACTGTCATCTGCTAGTTCTCCCATGCCTAGAGGTAGAAAGGTGAAAGGTAGCAGGTCATATGCATCCGAGTCTCAGTACATTACTGGCAGTAAGCCAAATCGTCCCCTATGTCCTAAGTGTAGTAGGGCTCATTCGGGTGAGTGTTGGGGTGAGAAGAGGGTTTATTTCTGGTGTGGTGACATGGGTCATAGAGTTAGATATTGTCCACAGAATGGACAAGGGCGTCATGACTATCGCCCTCAGACCCAGACTCAGACTGTAAGTGCTCTAGTTCCAGCGACTCGTCCAGCCCCAACTTAGGGCGCCTCTTCTTGGAATGCTGGCGGGCAGTGCCAGAATAGATTCTATGATTTACCATCCTATTAGGAATAGGAGGACTCTCCCAGTGTTGTTACTGGTATGCTTTATATATTTCAGTTTGATGTGTATGCTTTGTTGGATCCTGGATCCAGTTTTTCATATGTTACACCTTTGATTGCTGTGAATTTTGAAATGAGTCCTGAGATTATTCTTGAGCCTATCCTAGTTTATACCCCAGTGGGTGATTTGATTGTTGCCTAAAAAGTGTATAAAAAGTATCCTGTTACCGTTCTTCATAGAGTCTTGTTGGCTGTTTTGATTGAGTTAGACATGGTAGATTTTGATATGATTCTGGGTATGGACTGGCTGTATTCTTCTTATGCCTCTGTTGATTGTCGGACCCGAGTGGTCAAGTTTTAATTTTCGGGTGCTTCCGTGTTTAAGTGGTCTGGGAATTCTGTGTCACCCAAGAGTCATTTTATCTCTTACCTCAAAGCTAGAAAGCTTATTTCCAAGGGGTGTATTTACTATTTGGTTAGAGTCAAAGATACTAAGTCTGAGACTCTAACTCTCCAGTCTGTTAACGTCGTCAATGAGTTTTCTGATGTCTTTTCGGATGATCTCCCAAGGATACCTCCTGATAGTGAGATAAATTTTGGGATTGATCTTCTTCTCGATACTCAGCCTATTTCTATTCTTCTTTACCGTATGGCCCCTGCAGAACTTAAGGAGTTGAAAGAGCAACTTAAAGATCTACTACATAAGGGTTTCATAAGGCCCAGTGTTTCTCCTTGGGGTGCTCTTGTGTTGTTTGTGAGAAAGAAATATGGCTCTTTGCGTATATGCATTGATTACCGCCAACTGAACAAAGTCACCACAAAAAATAAGTACCCCCTTCTGAGAATAGATATTTGTTTGACCAATTGCAAGGTACAAGTTATTTCTCAAAGGTAGACCTTCGTTTAGGCTATCATCAACTCAAAGTTAAGGAGTGTGACATCTAGAAAACCACTTTTCAAACTTGTTATGGCCATTTTGAGTTTCTTGTTATGTCTTTTGGGTGAACTAATGCCCTAGCAGCTTTCATAGACCTCATGAATCGAGTGTTCAAACCATATCTGGATATGTTTGTCAAAGTGTTCATCGATGATATACTGGTGTACTCCCGTAGTGAGGATGAACATTCTGATCATCTTCGAACTGTCTTGGAAACCCTTACAGATCATAAGTTGTTTGCCAAGTTCAGTTAGTGTGAGTTTTGGCTAAGGTCAGTTACTTTTCTGGGTCATATCATTTTATCCTAGGGTAATAGAGTTGATCCCCAAAAGATTGAAGATGTTAGAAATTGGCCTAGACCTATTTTTTCGACTGATATCCGAAGTTTCTTGGGTTTAGCTTGCTATTACCACCATTTTATTGAGGGTTTCTCCTCTATAGCGTCTTCTATGACTCGGTTGACCCAAAAGAAAGTGAAGTTCTTATGGTCCGAATCTTGTGAGAAGGGTTTTCAGGAGTTGAAGACTCAACTCACTTCAGCCCCTGTTTTGACTTTGCCTGATGGTGTTGATGGTTTTATGGTGTAATATGATGCTTTGAGAGTTAGGTTGGGTTGCGTATTGATGCAGAAGGGTAAGGTGATTACTTATGCTTCTAGATAGTTGAAACCCCATGAGAAAAATTACCCCTCACCCATGACCTTGAGTTGGCTGCTATTGTGTTTGCTTTGAAAATCTGGAGATATTGTGTTTGCTTTGAAAATCTGGAGACACTATTTGTATGGTGTCCATGTTTATGTTTTCACTGATCATAAGAGTCTACAGTATGTGTTTGCCGAAAGAGAATTGAATCTTAGGCAGAGAAAATGGTTAGAATTTTTAAAGGACTACGATATGAGTGTGCTGTACCATTCGGGCAAGGACAATGTTGTGGCGGATGCCCTAAGTAGAGTGACCATGGATAGTGTTTTGCATGTGGTAGAAGGTAAGAAAGAGTTGGCTTATGATGAACATCGTTTGGCTAGATTAGGGGTTAGGTTGTTTGACTCTGCTGAAAGTAGTATAAGGGTTCAGAGTAGTTCCGAATCCTCCTTGGTTTCGGAAGTGAAGGAAAAGCAATACTTAGATGCTAGTTTGGTCAGACTAAAGTAGTCAGTCAAGGACCAAAAAGTAGAGGTTTTATCCCAAGGAGGATATGGTGTGTTGAGATTGCAGGGTAGATTGTGTTTCCCGAATATTGATGATCTGAGACAAAGGATTATGGCTGAAGTGCATGGGGTGCGATATTCTATTCATCCTGGTGCCACCAAGATGTACCGAGATTGAGGGAAATCTATTGGTGGAGTGGCATGAAGCAAGATATAGCAGTGTTTGTAGCTAAGTATGCAACATGTCAACAGGTTTAGGTTGAACACCAAAGACCTGGTGGTATGATGCAAGAGTTTAGTATTCCCACCTGGAAGTGGGAAGAGATAAATATGGACCTCATGTTTTGTTTACCTCCTTCCCGACGCCATCATGATTCCATTTGGGTTGTGGTTGATAGGTTGACTAAGTCTGCTCATTTCTTGCCTATTCATACTTCATATACTGCTGAGGATTATGCTAGATTGTATACCCGAGAGCTAGTCAGACTGTATAGAGTTCCCTTGTCTATAATTTTGGATAGGGGTGCTCAGTTCACTTCGTGATTTTGGAAAGCTTTTCAGAAGGGTCTTGGTACCCAAGTGCTTTTGAGTTCTACTTTTCATCCGCAGACCAATGGTCAGGCTGAGCAGACCATCCAGACCTTAGAGGATATATTGAGAGCTTGTGCACTTGACTTTAAGGGAAGTTAGGATGATCACTTACCGTTGATAGAGTTTGCTTACAATAATAGTTTCCACTCTAGTATTGGCATGGCTTCATTTGAAACCTTATATGGGAGGAAGTGTAGATCACCCATAGGTTAGTTCGAGGCGGGTGAAGCGGCTGTGAGTGGTCCGAATTTGGTATTTGAGGTTATGGAAAAAGTTAACTTGATTAAGAAATGGTTGAAAACTGCGCAGAGTCGTCAGAATTCATATGTGGATGTTAGAAGGAGAGACCTTGAGTTTGAAGTTGGTGACCTAGTGTATCTGAAAATTTTATCTATGAGGGGGGTGAAGAGATTCAAAAAGAAAGGGAAGCTTATTCCCCATTACGTTGGTCCTTAAAAAATTCTTAGCTTTGTAAGGTAGCTTATGAGGTCGAGTTGCCTTTCGAGTTGTCCTTTGTTCATCCAATACTCCATGTCTCCATGCTTAGAAAGCACATTAGAAATGCTGTGGTAGTGGATTCCTCTGTGAGTGCTGACATTCAAGAAAATCTTTCTTTTGATGAGATTTCTGTGGAGATTCTTTATTTCAGTGTCCGAAGACTTAGGAACAAAGAAGTTTCCTTTGTCAAGGTGTTGTGGCGAAACCAATCTGTTAAGGGTGCAACTTAGGAAGCTAAGGAGGATATGCGATCCAAGTACCCGCACCTATTTTTTTCGAACTCCGATCAAGCCAAAGGTACCGTTCTTTCCTAAATCATACACTTTTGATAAAAGTTGCAGCAGTACAGCTGTCATTTATTATGTTTTCATCTGTAGTTTCTTGAATTTATGCATTCTATGTTGCATTCGGAATGAGAAACGATGTGGTGATGAGTCTAACGAATGGTTTCAGCTATATGCTCTATTCTCTATCTAATCTTGGCATGTATAGTGTCATTTGAGGATGAATGTTTCCTAGGGGGGATGATGTAATACCCTAGGAAATTTTTCGTTGAAATTTTGTGCGTAAATGTGTTGGGTTCTATCTTCCAGAATGAATTATAAATTTTTCGTGTAGAATGTCTTAGATTATGACCCACCATTGCATAGAGTTTCAAATAAGTTTTCCAACGATATATGGATCATCCAAAACGGACACCCGAGCGGCGAGTTATGAACATTCCGATCAAACCGTGAATAGTAGTGAACAGTAAAACGTGCAGGAAAAAGTACTGAGGCTTGACATATTTTTGCTCCAACTTTAAACGATCATAACTCCTTGTACATAATGATCTGGGTAATCTACTATATATCAACGGAAAGCTCTGGGAGTGCTCTTTCCAATGAAATTAGTTTCATCCAATTTGTCTATTGGAGCAAGAAATTATGGTCGATCTACTTCAGCCTATCAAAAGAGAATTTTTGGGTCAACTTCAAATGATCATAACTCCTCGTACACAATGATCTGGGTGAGATACTATATATCAACGGAAATATATGAGAGTTATCTTTCTAATGAAATTGGTTTCATCCAATTTGGATATCGGAGTAAAACGTTATGATTGATCTACTTCAAACTATCAAAACAGTCCACCAAAGGATAGATTCGAGAATTATTTGATTTTTAGGGGCGTTTTGGTCATTCCCCCTCACTCAAAATCCATCCAAACCCTATATTAAAGCCTATTAGAAGCATTATATGTTATATTTTATCAAATTCCCTCAAAAAGAAAACCCTAAGCTCCTACATCCAACTTCAAGAACCTCCAAAGTTCACCATTAATTCTGCAAATTTATTTAAGATTTCAAGTTCCTCATTCAAGAACTCCAAGAACCATCATTCAAAGGCACGATTAATATCTTAAAAATAAGTATCGATCTAAAGTTCATCATTCAAGGTATGTGGGGTTTTTCAACAAGAACTCTCTTTCGTTCTTATGCCCAAAAGTAATTTTCTTTACAAAGGCATGATTTTTATTTGATTTTTACGAATTTGAAGTATGAACCCACATCTTATGATGATTATTATGAAATCTTGATGTTTATGATTTTGAAAGATGAATTTACATATGTGGAGATATAAAGCATGAATCTTGAAGGATATTTATCATGATTTTGATATTTGAGTCTTGAATCCCCATTGGAAATTGTATTTTTTTGAGAAAGTCAGTGTTATAAGCATGTTGATGTTGAGTATTTGAGATATTTTTGAATGATTTGACCTTTTTGGTCTTAATGGAGTTGTTTTGAACTTGAGTGTGAAAGAAATCCACAACGTGGTTGATTTTGATAGATGGGAAGCATGATGACTCCCGTTGTATATTTATATATTACTAAAATTATTTTATTATGGATTGTCTTTGAAATGATTTGAGCTAAGTCCGGAAGAAATCTTTAGCACCGAGTGGGAGGTATAAAGCGACCTTACTTCCCTAGAACTATGTGCCCCCATAGGAGTGAGCCTGAGGCTGATTTATATAGTGATCACTAGTTTATGTGGATTTGATATGGATAGTCCTACTCCGATGGCAAGGATAGGACGGCTCTCCCCAACGTGGGTTGTATGTTAGACTCCATATAGCTCACATGGATTATGTCGCTCCCAGTGTGTGTGCGTTTACTTGTGTCTATGGTGAATAGTGAACTGATTTGAAAGTGGAATTGTGAAAGTTATTCTTTCGAAAGATTTAAATGATATTTACATTATGAGAATTGATATTCTTGATGAATTGAAAGTGATTGACAAATTTTATGATAACTCACATGTGTTATTGTACTTATTTCATCCTCTCATGATTATGATGATTTTCTTCGGGCTATGTGAGTTTTTCATACATCCTGCATATTTCTTATAAATATTTATGATGATGATGTTTATACAACTGCATACACCCCCATATACTCGGTTCCTTTCCATGGTAGTGACCCACACTTCAGATGTGGGCTGCTTTTTCTCAGAATGTAGGTTCTGGTGCTCTGTTCCATGTTCGACAGTGATTTTTTGGGCACGCTATTCTATATCCTCTATTGTAGTGAGTCCTCATGTTCCGAGGACGCGATGTCTGATTTTGGTTTCATGGAATTGTTTACATTTGATAACTGAGTATGAGTCAGTTGGGGCATGTCTCAATGGCTCGCTGGTTTTATTGATTTTCTTAGAGGCTTGTCAATTTAGTATAGATGTTGGGAGTTGACTAATAAGTCGTCTTTTATTATCTTTCTGAAATTCTTTTATTCTTGGATGATGATTACACTATTGATATTTAAGGGTTATTTATGGAAACCCCATTGATTTGTGTTGAACTGGATGAAAATAGCTCAAAGGGTTAGCTTGGGCATAGTCGTAGCCTCAAGCACAGTGTGAAACTCCGGGACCCGTTTTCCGGGGCATTACACTTATGGTCTATTTCTTTGTTTTTACGCTTTACCTTCCTATTCAAGTAACAATGAACCTGTTTTGACCCTGGTCCTCCTTGGAACATCATGCCAAAATAGTTTCCATTGACTTGTGAAGAACAACTCCTTTTATTCATTAATACACATTAGGGAACACTGACTCCCTTTGATCATTAAATCATACCATTGTACTTCAAATATTTCATTTTATCATGCAATAGTCAAGACTAGTTCAATTTTATAAATTTCCATAGTTGTCATAACTAAAACCAATTTCACATTATAAGGTTGGGGTTATAACCATGTAAAATCCACAAGTTTTGGAAAATTAGAATTCCCTAGTTCATTTACCAAACCTATGCACCCACAAGTTCAAAACTATATTAAAAACATGAAAATCATATATATAAACCATGAGAAACATTGTTCAATTCATAACATTTTAAAACCCCAACCTTTACTTTCAAAAACAAAATAATAATCTTATGAAAAATACTTTAAATTACATGCTTTTTCAAAATAAACAATGAGGGAAGAGTAACATGCCTGAAATAGTAAGATGTACAAAGAGAAACCACCCTTGAGAACCCTAATAGATCAACCTTTTGGAAACCCTACATGATCTTGAACTTCAGGATTTGGGAGTATTTGAGGAGTTACTTAGCTAGTTCTGAGAGATAATGACACCCTAGAAGTGGTTATAAGCCATGGGTTTCTATTTGGTCCAGAGGGGAAATGCCAGAATGGCCCCAACTTAAAAGCTAAAAAGTTCCGCCATTTCTTACGAGTCAACCCCTTGACTCGTAATAAAACCATATGACTCATCACCATAAGTCATAACTAAGGCAGTGCCACTAAGGCACCCTACACTGTTATCCTTATGAAATAATAACCCCAATCATAATGGGACCTTATGACTCGTGGGGTCCTAATGTAGTCAACATAGAATGTAAATTGGGACGTACACTGGACTCCCTATGATTACACCTAACGACTCATAACATATCATTATGGTTCTTAGTGAGCAACTCGTACTCAGAGCAGAATGAAGCATCAAACTTATTGGTTTGGGTATGATTCAACCCATGAGTCATCAAAACATCCTATCACTCTGGGGTTCAGTTTTAACCAAAGTAGTAAGCCCAAAGCTCAAGAACTTTTCAATGGCCAAAATCCAGTGTGTTTCAATTCTCCCCCACTTGGATCATTTATTCTCGAATGATGGGACAAGGCAATTTCCAGCACGATTTAACATTATATTCCCCTATTCTTACCTTTAATAAACTAAAAAAATAAAAATGTCAAGGAAATTAATATTTCCTTTAACAAAGTCAGAAATCAAAGATGTTAAGAATAACACATGCCTTATGCACAATTATATTTAAAATACCAATATCCTTGATAGGAACAATCCACAATAGATTACCCATGCACTTTCCTAACATTAACACATGGAACATCGGATGAATGAAGATCAAATTTGGAGGCAACTCCAATTCATATGCAGTATTATCAGCCCTGCTCAAGACCAAGTACGGTCTAACATACCTGTTACTAAGTTTCAAATTCTTCCCAAACTTCATTACTTCTATCATGGGACATACCTTCAAGAACACCCAATCACCAACCTCAAATTCTAACTGTCTATGCCTCACATTTACATAGGACTTTTGGCAACTTTGGGCAGCTTTAAGTCTATCCCAAATCACCTTTACCTTCTACATTGCTTGGTGAGCCAAATCTAGTCCAAACATCTCTACCTCAAAAATCTCAAACCACCCAATAAGAGATCTATACCTCCTACCATACAATGCCTCAAATGGAGCCATCCCAATACTAGAGAGGTAGCTGTTATTATACGCATACTCTATAAGAGAGAAATAATCGACCCAACCACCACCATAGTCAATCACACAATCTCGAAGCATATCTTCCAATGTTTGAATAGTCCTTTCCACTTTTCCATCTGACTGCGGGTGGAAAGTAGTACTAAGTCTCTCTTTAGTTCCCAATCCTCTTTGAAACGAATTCCAAAAGTGTGATGAGAATTAAATTCCACAATTTGACATGATAGAAACTGGCACCCCATCCAACTTCACAGCCTCTTGAAGGAACAACTTTGCATAATCTTTGGCCAAATAATTAGTCCTCACTGTCAAAAAGTAAGCAGACTTAGTCACTGTATCAATGATTACCCAAATCAAATCAAATTGATTCTAAGACCGAGGAAGACTAGTAACAGAATCCATATTAATCGCTTCCCACTTCAAACAGGAAACTCAATTGCTTGAGTCAACCTGCTGGGCCTTTTGTGGTCAATCTTCACTTGTTAACACACCATGCATTTAGTCACAAAATTGGCCATATCACGCTTCATATTGTTCCACTAATAAATCTCCTTAAGATCATGATACAACTTTGTTGATCCAAGATGAATAACATAATGCAACTCATGAGCCTCAACCAAGATCCTCTCTGTCAACCCATCTACATTGGGAATGCATAATTTGCCTTGGTACCTCTCGATACCATCACTACTAATCTCAAAAGCTACAACCTTTTCCTGACCTACATCTCTCTAAGATAGGACCTAGTACCTGTTTCTCCTTTATTTTAGCAACAAGGAATGACTTCATCACCTCTTGCACAAACACACCACCATCCTCAGAGTCCAAGAGACAAACTCCAAGGTTAGCCAAACAGTGAATATCTTTCAACAACTACTTTTCATCTACATGAGCTTGACTCCCATGGATAACCAGCTAAGAGCATTAGCAACCACATTAGCTTTAACCAAGGTGATAGTGGAGACTTATGTCATAGTATTTCAGCAACTCAAGCCACCTTTTCTATCTGAGATTAAACTCCTTTTGGGTGAACACATATTAAAGACTCTTATGATTAGAAAAGATATCTATATGGAATCCATATAAATAGTGATTCCAAATCTTCAATGCGAACACCACAACCAACAACTCAAAGCCACAAGTCAGATAATTCTTCTTATGAACTTTAAAATTCCAAGAAGCATAGGCCGCCACCCTACCATGCTGCATCAACATACAACTAAGTTCCACATGGGATGCATTATAGTAAATAAGAAAACAATCAGTACCTTCAGGCAGAGTCAAAATCGGGGTTGAAGTCAACTTAACTTTCAGCTTCTCAAACCTACCCCCACAAGCGTCTGATAATGAAAGCGTCAACTTTTTTTTGGGTCAACTTAGTCAATGGGGCAGCCATAGTTGAGAAACTTTCAACAAATCTCCTATAGTAACTGACTAAACTGAAGAAGCTCCAAATATCGGTTGGAGTCATGGGCTTAGGCCACTCTTTAACCACTACAACATTCTGCGGATCCACTATGATCCCTTCACTAAAAATGACATGACCCAGAAAGGTAACAACTTTCAAACAAAATTCCCACTTTGAATAATTGGCATATAAATACTGATCTTTCAAGGTTTACAAAATGATACATAGATGATCGACACGATTCACCTCCCTTTTGGAATACACTAGAATATCATCTATAAACACAATGACGAACAAATTTGAAAACTTATGGAAGACCCTATTTATCAAGTCCATGAATATCACCAGGAAATTAGTCAAACCAAAAGACATGACTAAGAACTCAAAATGATTCTACCATGTTTAGAAGGGAGTCTTAGAGAAATCTACTTCCCAAATCTTTAGCTGATGATAATTGCATCTAAGATTAATCTTCGAGAAATATTTAGCATCCTGAAGTTGGTCAAATAAATAATCAATCGAAGGAAGAGGATACTTATTCTTTACCATAACCTTATTTAACTAATGGTAATTGATGCACATTCAAAGGGAACCATCCTTCTTATGTATGAACGAAATAGGAGAACCCCTTGGAGACATAGTAGGACTGATAAAGTGCTTGTTAAGGAGGTCTTTCAAATGCTCCTTAAGCTTCTTCAATTCAGCTGGAGCCATTCAATAAGGGGATAAAGATAGGACGAGTGTCTGAAACAAGGTCAATCCCATTATCAATCTCCTCTGGAGGGATATTATAAATATCATCAGGAAAATTTTTTGAAAATTCATTAACCATGGGAATGGATGTTAATGAAGGACTATACAAGTTAGAATCTTTAACCTGAATCAAATGATAGAGACATCCCTTAGAAATCAACTTTCGGGCTCAATAATATGATATGAACCTTCCTTTAGGCACTAGAGAACCCTCTTCCCACTTAATGACTAGCTTATTAGGGTATTTAAACATGACCATATAGGTCAAAAAACTAAGAAGGCATAACACAATTGAGACCAATCCATCCCCATTATGACATCAAAATCAAAATGTCTAATCCTATCAAATCTACCTAAATTTTCTTACCACCAATAGATATACCACATAAACTTTATAGACTCTTCTAAAACCATAAAGTCACCAACTAGGGTAGAAAGAGAAAAGGGATTGAGGATATACTTAGGACCAAAACCAAAATGCACACCCATAAATAGGGTCACATAAGACAAAGTAAACTTCAGATCAACCAAGCAATACACATCATAAGAAAAAATTCATAACATACCAGTGATAATATTAGGAGATACCTTAGAGTCCTGGCAGGTAAAAAGAGCATACAAGTGATTTCGGCTAGTGTCGATATTAGAAGCAGAAGTAGCACCCTTTGGTGTAGGAGCTGATATAGTGATAATAGAAAATTTATTTTCCCATGAAGCAACCTAAGGAGGATAATCTATTTACAAGTGGCCACTCTGACCATATTTGACACACCTGTTCCTCCCTTCTTCATAAAACCCATAGTGAACCTGCCTGCAAAATCTATAAATAGGATATGATAGAGTAGACTAAGCCCAACCAACTTAAGACTGGGTACTCTATGCCCTAAACACACTATTATGATAAGAATGATAATCAACTGATGACTTTGAATAAGGAGCACTAATCATAAAGTAGGAACTAGAACACCCCCAATTCTTCTTAGGACACTTTCCACTATCTCTACCACTTTGTTACTGACCTCTATCCTAATAGAAAAATATTAACTTCTTGTTGTATCTTTCGTCTATCTATTCCTGCTTTCTCTTCTCTTTCTCAACCAGCTATATATACACAACCAACCAGGAGATATCCATTTACCAGTTCAACAAGGCAACCTTACTCTTTAGAAATCAAATAATGGGATAATCCAAAAGGAACTATCTTCATTCTGGCACTCATGCTTACACTAACTCGAGAGCATATAGGGACAACTGATGAAATTTCAAGAAATATTCCTTGGCCTTCATTTTGCCTTACTTCAGATAAACAAACTCTTCTGTTTTTACCTTCCTTAACTCCTGGGAAAATAAGTGATCCAAAAATACAATAGAGAAATTATCCCATACTATGGATTTGGCATTATCTCCCCTAGATTGTTCCCATTTCTTATACCCTTAGTATGCTACATCCTTCAGTTGATAGGCAATAAATTCTACACTTTCCATATTAGTAGAATGAATAATAAGAAAGATCCTCTCCATCTTATCAATGAAACCTTAAGGATCTTCCTCAACCTTAACAACAGTGAACACAACTAGGCTCAAGCACATAAACTAGCTAACTTTTGTGGCCTTAGAAGATAGAGAAACAAAAGCTACATGCTCAGAGTAAGAAGCTACAAATTGAGCCAACATATGAATAGACTGACAAAATTACACATCATCCTAAGGAGCTTGACAAGGACTAGATAGGACCGAAGGAACTCTAGGAGGGCAATCCAAAATTGAACCCCTAAACTGGGTTTATACCACATAAGCAGGGTGTGTCCTATGAACATTATCCTCAAGTGGGCTAAAGGAGTTTCCATGATCTTCAGATTGTCTATAAGGCATGATCTAAAAAGAATAATGAGAATTAGAAAGACTCAATACCTTAGACTCTATGGATTGAAATAGAAAAACAAGAAAGGGAAACATTCCTAAATATCTCGTAGACTCTTCCTTAAAAGTGTGGCATGCTACACACCCATAAAAGAGACTCTAATCAACACTGTTATGTTAGATACTCAATTACACATAAACCTAAGCTCTAATACTACATTTGTCATCACCCGAACCAAGACTTAGTCATGATGGGTATATTAAGTTCCACATGGACCAGAGATCACCCCCTTACCTAACCAAACCAAATATACCACACCCAAACTAGGATGAATTTTGAACATATAAATAGTAAGAGAATATTAATTTAAAGACAATAAAATAAGTCTACAACCAAAACCAACCGATACTGGTATTAGTGCCAATACCAATACCAATACCAATTTTTTTATACACCACTATGCCAACAGTAATCGATAATTCCTTTAATCAAAATTAATAAATATATAATTGGGACATGGCTCCAACCATAGCCAAAAACTAAGTCCAAAAGCATAGTTAAAATGTAAAGAAAACTATAATCATGAAATAGGGTATTTGTAATGAAAGCTCACCACTTCAATCTGACTCACTAGCTGATCCTAAATCCAAGTCACTGAGTAAGAAGAGTAGAAGTTTGAACAGTTCCTAAATTGTATGGGGATACAACGTATGAAGATGGTTAGCAGGGTGAACGATAGCATGTAACTCAGGGATAAGGATAATATTATGATATGATCAACAATTTAAAATCATTCAAAAGTCAATACACATTATCAAATGCATATATATATATATGTATCATATTCTGGGATAAGGAATAAGGCTCAACATGTATTTTAAAACTTTAGCCTAAATTATGTTGCACAACTTTTGATATAATAGTACCCATGGGCATGGGCCCCAACTCTCACCCCCTGGTTGGGCTCCAGTATGTGTAGCCACCAAAACTAGAAAATCATCTCAAATAGGGACTAGAAACCTCAAACATATATCAAGGTGACTTGAGATCCCGATCATATAATGATTTACAGGGGACTCAACCATCCATAATCATGAATAATAATTAGGGGACTCAAACCTCCCTAGTCACTTTGACCCTCATGTTGGCAAATATAGTTTCCAATATTAATCACTCAGACCTCCACCTTAATGATTCGTTACACAACCATTATTAAAGCACAATTATACAATTTTAACATTCCTATTCGATGAACCACATTACAATCTTAGGTATACATTATTGGTATCATCATACTAACTTCACTTACAAGGTAACACATCATGCTAAAACAGTTTCCATTAACTTGGGGAGAACATCTCTCTTTATTTATTGATATACATTGGGGAACACCAACTCTCTTTATTTAGTAAATCATACCATTGTAATTCATATACTTTTTATATCATGTAATAGTTCAAGACTAGTTCAATTTTACAAATTGCCATAATTCTCATAACTATAACTAATTTCACATTATGGGGTTGGGGTTATAACATCTTAAAAGTCACAAGTTTAGGAAAATCACAATTCTCTAGTTCATTTACCATACTCATGCACCCCTAAGTTCCAAACCATATTAAAAGCATGAAAATCATATATATAAACCTTGAGAAACATTGCTCAATTCACAATATTTAAAACCCCAACCTTTGCTTTCAAAACCAAAAAAATTAATCCTATGAAAAATACTTTAAATCACATGCTTTTGATTACTTAACAATGAGAAAGAGTAAAATTCCTAAAATAGTAAGATGTACGAAGATAAACCACCCTTGAGAGCCCTAATTGATCAAGCTTTTGGAAACCCAAAGTGTTCTAGACCTTAAGGATTTGAGAGTATTTGAGGAGTTACTTAAATGATTCTGAGAGATAATGGCACAATAGAAGAGCTTATAAGTCATGGGTTTCTATTTTGTTCATTGGGGAAATGTCCTAAATGTCCCTCACTTAAAAGCTAAAAATTATCGCCTTTGATTATGAGTTAACCCCTTGACTCCCAAACACACCATACATCTCACAGTATGAGTCGTAACCAAAGAAGTCCCATCAAGGCACCCACCCTATACTATTATCCTTACGACTTAATGATACAACTCATAGTGGAACTCTATGACTCAGTCATAATAAACCCAGATAAAATACCTAAGAATGTGGCCTTGTAATTTTTTTTGTTTATTGGTGATGATCATGATATGTGTTGTGTTGTATCCTTATTGTGTGTTGTTTCTAACTTGTGAGAAGGTTGTCTTGACATATGTTAACATGTTAACTTGTGTTTATGCTGGCCTCACCCCCCCATTCAAGGACACATAATTCAAGTGGAGGAGAATTAAAGCACCTAGACTTGAACCCTTGTAAGAATAACAATTTTTTTTGTGTCATTAGAGTGGGTACGATTGTGTGCTTGAGTCGTACCCTTGGTCTTGAATCATACCCACCTTGACCTCTCTATCCATGTCTTGGTCAGTCCATGAGGGTAACACATTGTCCTTTATACGAAATTTCCTTCCCTTGGTCATAACCATACATATGAGTCGTATACTATATGATCGTATGGAGTGAGCTCTTGTCTTGGAGTAGACTGGTTTTGATACAAGTGGCGCTTATGAGTTAAGGTTGATTCATACCTTTTGGATATAACTTATGAATGAGTGGTCTTACCTTTGGTAGTGTGTGTGACCTAGGAGGAGACTAGGGTACCAGTCAGTGTACCACTCTACCCTAGGATACGAGTCCCTTAAGTGTGTCATATGGAGAGTCATAACCCTAGATGGGTAAACTTTTCTAGCTCTTTATTAAGGACCTTTTGGTTATTTCCCACACCTAAAACCTTAAACCCTCTCACAATATAAGGTATTATAATCCCCCAAAGTCTTTATTTATAAGAATCAAACACTCTTAAACACTCAAAAGTTCTTAAAGCAAGATTAGAAGATAGGGTTTTGAGGTGCTCATATAGTGGGAAGGAGTGAGGATTATTGGTATGTCATCTTATTTAAGGCATGTATCTCTTCCCATTTATAAATAACTCTAAAGCCAATGTATTTCACACTTGGATTAGTAAGTGTACATGGTGGTTTTGAATCAAATAAAAAGGGTTTTGCTTCTTAATAATGAATAATGATGATTCTTGTTTATACTTGTGTGGTTACAAGTTATTGATGGGAGATTTTGTATGTGGATGATTATAGTATATTTTTTAATATAAAGGTATTTTGTAACACTAGTGTTGATGATAACTACCATTAAATAACCTTATTATAAGTATGCACAAAAGGTGTTTATGACAATATCTAAGTGAATTGTCTAGTCAATTGTTGATAATGTGTTGAACTAGGGCAATGGCCCAATAATTAGTAATGATTAATATATAATGTGATAAAGGTATTGTGAATCATGCAATGTGAATTGGTAAACTTTTTGGCTTAGGGGCTAATGAGAGGGTGAAACCCTAAATATAATAACGAGTGAGAATTGTGTATTGAACTAAGTATGGTGAAAATACATTATAACATTGCTAATATATGGTAAATAGTTTGTGTGGTTATTGATTACCATAACGTAAATTGTGATGAAATGAGTTAAGGCATTGTCCTATTGAAATAGTTAAGCAATGAAGACTCCCATGAGGGCTATATAATCATGTAAAGTGTTGAATATGGATAGATGCATTAAATCCCCTATGTGATGAGTCGAACGTGTGTTAATTCTTGGTAAATAGTTGGTAAAGGCCTTATTGGCCATGTAATGATGAAATGCATATCCTTGATAGTGGGTTGACTAAATGGTCATAGTCCCCAAAGTATGAACTTAAATTGTGTTTGAATACAAGTTGCGTATAATATAAATAAGTATGAATAATTATTGGTAGGAGTCTTGATGTCCATGAATAAACTTTCATTGTGTTACAAAACTAAGGCCTTAGGCCTAACCAGGTGAGTAACGGCCAAATAGGCTGATAGAGATTATGTGATGGTCTATGGTATTGATATGTAACCTTGATGTCTTGAATGCCCCAAAATGGGTTGACTTCCTATGTGATAATTTAAATCAGTGCTAGTATATATGAATCGACGTATTGGTTTATGGTGTAAGTCCGCTTGCCAGATGAGGCGTGTTGGTTAGTAGTCCAAGTCTGCATACCAGATGTGGCGTGTTGGTTTGTGGTCCAAGTCCGCTTACCATATGAGGCGTGTTGATTTATGGTCTAAGTTTGCTTATCATATGAGATGTGTTGGTTTGTGTCTAAGTCTATTTACTACGTGAGGCATATTGGTTTATGGTCTAAGTCCGCTTACCACATGAGGCATATTGGTTTATGATCTAAGTCTGCTTACCACATGAGACGTGTTGGTTTATAGTCTAAGTCCTCTTACCATATGAGGCATAATGTTTTATGGACCAAGTTTGCTTACTATAAAAGATGTGTTGGCTCATGTCCCCTATGCCTACAGTAGCGTAAAGGACTTCCCGTGTCTAGAGTATAAGGGAGAAAGGTTGGTAGTCCCTCACTCCTTGTCTTGTGAATGAATGTGTCATAAATGGATGCTATGATTTGCTTCATGATTTGACTTATCCTCTCATTATATGCATATGTGTCTTCAATATGCCTCTTTTTATGTAAATATGATCACCTATGAAGGATTGACATAGATTTGAATGACTATACTATTTCTTCTTATTCTTGAGTTATATGCTAGCATTACAACTGCTAGCCATCCCAGAATGCTACATCTTTATGCGACGTAGACCCCAAAGCTTCTTCTTCTTTTCCTGCATAGTGGTTAGGTGATCAAAGTGGATCGAGTATTGACTCAAAGTGCTGAGCTTCCTTTCTTTGGAAGACATTCATCTCTTGGTCTCTTATCTTTAGATTTAGTCTCTTTTGGACTTAGTTTGGCTATTGTCGTGGTCTTATCCTGACATATACTTTTATTAACATCAGTTTTGTATAGAGGCATTGTGAATGATTGTGGACTTGGGAATATTGTCGAGATGAATCTAATGGATTGTATAGACATATCTAAGCTATGACTTATGTTGTGTTCCTTCTATCTTATATTATGGATTGGAGTTCCTTCAACTCCTATGATATGATGAGGCATTTGTGGGTTATCAGTAAGTGCAACCTATAGTTCATGTGAACTTGATATACCCATATGATATGGCCCAAAGTTCAATTTGTGTCAATAGCACACAAATTGATACATACACTGGACACATTATGATTACACCTAACAACTCATAATATCTCATTACGTATCTTAGTAAGAAACTCATACTCAGAGAAGAATCAAGACTCAAACTTATTAGTTTGGGTATGACTCAACCCATTGAGTTGTCAAGACATCTGAAGACTCTAGGGGTCCATCCATAACCAAGGAAGTAAGCCCAAAGCTTAAGAAATTTTCTAGTGTAAAAATGTGGGGTGTTTCATAGTACTTGGACATGTTCATCATAGTTTTTATAGATGACATCCTCATATAACTATAGTGAAAGAGATCATGCAGACCATTTGAAGATTGTATTGCAAACCCTTAAGGATCAATAGTTATTTGCTATGTTTAGTAAGTGTGAATTCTAGGTCAGATTAGTAGCCTTCTTTGGCCACATCATTTTCAGTGATGGGATTTGAGTTGATCCTCAAAAGACCAAAGTAGAAAAAAATAGCCTAGATCGATCTCTCCATCAGACATTAGGAGTTTTTTTGGTCTTGCTAGATATTATAGAAGGTTTGTTAAAGGGTTTTTTTTTATTTCTTCTCGCATGTCTCGACTAACCCAGAAGAAAGTCAAATTTCAATAGTCAGATTCCTATGATAAGAGTTTTCAGGAGTTACAAACTCGATCACTTCTACTCAAGTCTTGACTTTACCAGATGACACAGATAGGTTTGTAGTTTATTGTGATTCTTCTGGAGTTGGTCTAGGTTATGTGTTATGCAGTTAGGTAAGGTCATAGATTATGCCTCTAGACAACTTAAACCGCATGAGAAGAATTACCCAACCCATGACCTTGAGTTGACTATAAATTTTTTTGCCTTAAAGATTTAAAGGTATTACTTTTATAGGGTTCATGTTGGTGTGTTTATGGAACATAAGAGTTTACAGTTTGTGTTCGCGTAGAAAGTCCTAAATCTTGATCAGATAAGGTGACTTGAATTTTTGAAAGACTATGATATGAGTATGTTGTATCACCCAGGTAAGGCCAATGTAGTAGCTGATACCCATAGTAGATTGTATATGAGAAGTGTTGTGCATGTTAAGGATGATAAAAAGGAGTTATTTTAGGAGATTTATCAGCTTACAAAGTTAGGTGTTCGGTTGGTTGATTCATCTGAAGGTAATATATAGGCTCAGAATGGTTCACAATCTTTATTGGTTGTTGAAGTAAAAGAAAAGTAAGATAGGGATCCTATTTTTATCAAGTTAAAGGAGGAAGTTAGGAATTAGAAGGTTGAGGTTTTCTTCCAAGGAGGAGATGGTATGCTTCATTATTAAGGAAACTTATGTGTTCCATGTGTTGATCATTTGAGATAATGAATATTAGCTGAAGAGCATGGTGCATGATACTTTATTCACCCAGGAGCCACTATGATATACTGTGATTTGTGGGAAATTTATTAGTAGAGTAGTATGAAGAAAGATATTGCAGAATTTATGGCTAAGTGTTCAAGTTGTCATCAGTTTAAGGTTGAGAACCAAAGTCCTAGAAGTATGCTTTAGGAGTTTAGCATCCCCATTTAGAAGTAGGAGGTGGTTAACATGGATTTTATGAAAGGATTGCCTTCTACGCATTGTTAGCTTAATTCAATATAGGTCATTGTAGATTGAATGACCAATCCATCCCATTTGTTACCATTTCATACTTCGTACTCAGTTGAGTATTATAATAAGCTCTATCTCAGGGTATTGGTAAAGTTGTATAGGGCTCCATTAACAGTAATTTCATACACAGTTACTCAGTTTAGCTCTTACTTTTTGAAGGATTTTAAGAAAGGTCTTGGTACCCTAGTCCATCTCAGTACAAATTTTCATCCTCAGACAGATGGTCAGGTAGAGTAGACTATTTAGACTTTATAAGACATGTTAAGGGCTTATATTATTGACTTTAAGGGTAGTTGGGATGACTATTTACTTTTGACTGAGTTTGCCTACAATAATAACTATCACTCTAGTATTCAGATGGCTCTATTTAAGGATCTCAATGGAAGGAGATGTAGATCTCCTGTTAGTTGATTTCACATAGATGAGGCTGCTTTGATAGGGCTAGTTTTAGTATATAAGGCAATAGAGAAATTTTAGTTTACCCACGAATGGATAAAAACAACCTAGAGTCATCAGAAATCCTATGCACAAGTGAGGAGGATAAATCTTGAGTTTAATATTAGTGACTTGGTTTATTTGAAGATTTTGTCCATGAAAAGGGGTGAAGATATTTGGAAAGAAGGGGTAGCTAAGTCCCAAATATTTTCTCCCATATAAAATTTTGAGCTATTTTTGGAAGGTAGCTTATGAGTTGGAGTTGCCTGCAAATTTGGTATCAGTACATCCGGTTAAGGTTAAGGTTCTTATTTAAGATCCTTTACCGTTAGATTCATATGTTGAGGAATAAAGTAGTTCCTTTGGTTAAGGTTCTATGGAGAAATTAGTCCATTGAGGGAGCTTCTTGGGGAGAAAAAGCAGATATGCAAGCCAAGTATCCTCCTCTTTCTCCACGAATTTAGATCCAACTTAAGTTAATGGTTCTCACTTAAGTTATTCTCTCATTTTCTATGTCGGATATATAACCATCCTTATGTCATTACATGGATTCATGAATTCAATTCAGTCAATATATCATATTTTATACTAAGTTATTTAATCATGATTTATCTCATAAGTATTTGGTATACAATCTCAGTTTTCTTAGTATCTCAGCTTAAATAGTTTTATTCAAAGAAAAATGATCCCAAGGGGGAGATATTGTAATACCCTGTATGATCCTAGGCTCATTTCCAACTCCTAGTCATATGTTTAAGGGTTCCAATGCATAAATTTTACACTAATTTAAATATAAAGGACTTAATAATTTTTAAGACCCAAGAATTCAAGGATTTTATTTTTTGCCTTCTCAAGTCTGAAACATTGATTTATGAGTTGCAATATTTTTAGGGATGTAAAAAGGGTCATTTAGGAGGGTTTTGGAACGTTCGGAACTGGTTTGAGGTGATTTTTAACCTCGGAGTCTATAAGCCTCTATGATATTGGCATGTCACAGAGGTTAGCCTCCGTAATAACCACCATGACGCGGAGGCTATATTTTCCTGCTTTCTTAATTAAAAATCCAAGGGGTATTTTTGTCTTTCCCTAGAAAGTTGTATAGGCTATGACCCTCTTTAGATTATTCTGTAATATTCTAGTGGTTGCCACTAGGAATGACATCATAGCTCCTACAAAAGTAATAATATTCTTATGCTTGATCTTGTAAATCCACTTGCAGCCAATGGCTTCTTTCCCTCTAGGTAGTGATACTAAGTCTTATTATTTTTTCCTAGGCATTAATGTCTTTCTATATAGCATCTCTCTAGAAAAAATGATTGGAGGCTTATTTTATTTACCAGCTCATGTAGTACTCACCCCTATGTCTAAATGGCCTTATGCACCCCATTTGCCCAAACGTCTAAATGATGAATTAAAATGCCAGGAGGGGCATCAATTGTCTATTACCCATCAGTTTTTATACGTAAAAACCTTTCACTTTTCCTAAGAACAAAAATTCAAGTTTCTCCTTAAGGATTCAAGCATACAAGGTTCCAATTCAAAGTTTCTTGTCTATGCATTCAAGTAATTAAGGTATGAAGGGGAATTCATCAATGAGTTCCTTTCACCCATTGAGTCCCCAAATCCTTTTTTGTTAAAGTATGAATTTTACCCTCTTTTATGAACCAAATCAATGTTAATTATGAAATTCATCCATTTTTCCTTAGTTTTTTTTAAATTCAGTCCATGCTAATAAACTTTCGCATGAGAATCATGATCTTATATGATTTGAGTTCCAATCACCTTGTCATGATCAGTGAATACCATGTTAAATTATTATGTTATGAATTAAACCATGTGAGAATGTTGTCCTTCCAAGTTTAACGCATCCCCATGTTTAAATTTATGTAATTTATCAGTTTAGGGAAATGCATAATGTTTTGGGTCACTGAATCATGACTTCCTAGCAGTGTATTGAATAATGTAATTGTGTTTAAAGAGTCATTTAGTGCTGGAAGTTTCTGAACACTCAATACATATGTGTTTTCTCATGTTTCATAATTTCAAGTAATAAATCAGTCAAATCATGATTCTATTATCATATTCAGTTTGTTATTATTATGTTAAGCACTATCAGTTGTGATGTCCAGTTTACCTTAGTCATAACCAGTGTCAATTCAGTTAGGAGTATGATTTAGCACCAAGTGAACCTAGGGATGGAGGCTCACCTGCCAGTAGAGGGTGTGATCTTTAGTAGCAATCCCTAAGTTCTCAAACTACATAGACAATGTAGGTTTTAAGAGGTCTTCCTACTAGTTGAGGGTTGGCACTCTCTTAGGGGAAACTACCAGAAGAGGGTGACTCTTTATCCCTTAGGTATGCTAGTTTAGTGGATCCATATAACCAGTGTTAGTACCCGTAGAAAGGTACTAACACCCTTCCAATTGGGGTTATAGGTTTGACACCAATTAGCTTATATTGGGGCATGTCAGTTACATAATAGCTCCCACAATTTTAGTCAGTACTCAGTCTATATGAATTTAGGTTTACTTGACCAGGTATTTAAATTACCAGTTATTCAGTCAACCAGTTTACAGATTATTTTAGTACATACATTATTTGGTCTTGTATCCTACTTTTTTACATGTTCATGCATCCATGTTAAGTTTCCATATGTATTTCAGTTAGTCCTTACCTCATGTATTATTACATTCAAAGTACTGGTCACATATTTTTCTTTTGTGCTATGTTGTCTTATAACATAGGTTTGGACTCTTAGTTCCTTGATCATCCTTAGACATCTCAGTACCTCCTAGCAACAGTAGTGGTGTGTCCCTATTGAGGACAAGATGTATTTCTTGTATTATCTTTAGTACTTTATTTATCTTAGATAGTTCTAATTAGTTAGGGGTTTGTCGCGTCAACTACTTATGTTTTTAGAGGCTTTCAGACAGTCATTCTAGTTTTCTGCTTTATCAGTGTTCAAACATGTTTCATATTTCACTATTACATCTTATTAGACTTTATCAATTTATATTTTGCATATGATGTTTCATTATTATTTTATTTAGTGGTTAGAACAGGTATCAGATCTTGGGTTAGCTTGGGGTCACTCATGGCTTTAAGCACCATGTCATGACTAGGGGGTATCCTCAGGTCTGACAAAATTTTGTATCAAAATGTATGTTTATCATTTTGATTCAAAATTCTCAATTGCCCATAAATCTTTGTGTATTTAAGGCATGGTACTCCTCCCTAACTATTATTTTGTAAAATGATGTGTTTTATATTACAATTCATGTGGTTTGATGTTGGAATTGAACATGGGTTGAGGGTTTTTGAATATTTGCTTTTGAATAATGTTTTCGATGGTTTACATAGGATTGTTCATGCTTTATTCATGGTTTTGAACTTATGGGCTGAATGGGTATAGTGAATAACCTAGGGGATCCCCATTTTATTAATATGGACCATTTAAGTGATTATGACCTCAATCCTATATTGTGAAATTGGTTTTGAATATGAAAGTATGCACATTGAACTATTTTTGAACTATTGCATAATGTGAAAGGCTAGTGATGCATAATGGTTTTAAATTGAACCTTGTGGGGGTTGTTTAACTCCCTAAGATAGTATATAATTTAACCAAGGGGGTTTGTGAACTCCCCTAAGTGATGATAATTGGTTTGGCATGTTGTGTTACCTTGTAAATGTGGTTGGTCTAATGATAACAACAATGTATGCCTTAATGTATAATATGGTTCAATTAATGAGAATGTGTGATAAATATTTTAATGGGACTTAAAATAAGGTTGTGTAGTTGGGCTGTTAAAATGGCAGTCTCGAGGGGCCATATTGGAAACCATATTAGCCGACACGGGGGTCTAAATGGTTGAGGGTTCGAGTCCCCTTGCTTATGACCAGGTGGTTTGAGTCTATCTTATTATTATTATTACGTGATTAGGAGGTTTGAGTCCCTCACATTACAATACGTGATTGGGTTTTTACGTCACTTTTGTATATGATTGGGATATTTGAGTCCCCCAAGCATATATATGAGACTATTCTCTGGGTCGTGCAGTTACACGCACTAGGGCTCGACCATGGGATGAGAGATGGGAAACTTATATCCTCTGGGTACTGTTATATGATGGTTAAGATACATAATCGAAACTAAGGTTTTAAATTTCATGTTAAGCCTATTTCCCTACCCTCATATACGGGGATACACCCGATGTAGGAAGTGACCATACTTCTAATCCTTCTGCATAATGACTAGGTTATCGTGGGAGAGCTAATAAGTCAGGCTGTATTGGTGATCTTCCATTATTTGAAAGACCTCATTTCATGTTTTGGGTTCCATTATGTATTCACTCATTATCATGGATTTGTCTTTTCCTATGGTTGGGGGCATGTCCTAACCAATTTATCTTTGGTTTTGTTAGAGTATTCGTTGGACAAGTACTGCGGACATGGGATTGGTTGTTGAGCTTATAGACTTTCTTGAGTCTAAATTATACTCTTCTATCTCATTTTATGTTGGAGTTTTGCTATTATGTTGTATTGCATTCTGGTTGACTAAGCTAAGGCGGTGGTTTTCAATTGTAACGCCCTGAATCTGGTACCCAAAAAGCTACACGGTGCCTATGACCATGAAGGGCCACAAGCTAACCCATGACAGATATTTGTAAACTGAGCACTGAATAATAGTAGTAATATCATAAATGAGGAAACATGAACTAAAAGGACATAAGGTTTAATACTATTACATAACTGAAAAATAATATGGTATAACAATACCAAAACAACTGAGATAATTATCTAAACATACTGTAGTCTGAAAGCCTTAAAATTGTCTGAATACAGAGTTGATGGGACATGTACCCAAAATGTGATCATCATATCCTCAAAGGATGAGGACTCACTGCTATCTCTGATCGTTGAATTGGGATATTATTGGTTCTCTGGAGCTCGTGGTTCTAAACCAATAGTATAAGACACCATAGCGCAAATACGTCAGTACTTTGAATGTACTGGTATGCAAGTAAGGTAGGATAAATGCAATAGGTTCATATGCATGAACAATACTAACTGACTGACTAACATGAACATGAGAATACATGCATGTATACATAACTATAACTGAGATCATGATAGGAATGAATACTGAGTTCTTACTATTGAGTCTACTGATATTGAAATCTGAATCATTGATGAGGGAGAAACTAATACTGTATTACTGAGTACTGAGGGACTGATACTATTCTACCAATACATAGATAACTGTGTCTTACAGCTCTGATTATGAAGAACTGGTCTGGTTGACTGTATCTAACAGTCCTGAAGCTGAATGCTAATAACATAAGTTTTGATAACTAATATAACTAATAACATGAGTGATTGTATCTGACAGTCCTGAATCTGATGGAACTAGCTGAGTTCCGTACTATATCTGAGTAACTAAATCTGAGATTAGTCCTATCTAGTGGGTGATCTGTATATCTGATGATACTGATACTAATTGGGCATTGTTGAGATCAGTCCTGTCTGGTGGGTAATCCCGTGGTCTATTTATAATGACAAGGATTGACTGTATCGACAGTCCTAAATCTATACTATTGAGCTGAATTGACTGTATCTAACAGTCCTAATTCTATAACTGAAACTGTGGGATGTATCCATCTAACCAACATGCCCCATACTAAGCTAACTGGGGTCCAACCTGTAACCCCAGTTGGAAGGGTATCAGTACCGAGCCACTAATAAAGACAACTTTTGTAGACTAAGTCCTAATCTAGCGGGTGACCATTGGGATTAGTCCTATACATTTAAATATGCTAACGGGTGATCCCTGAGTATGTCAGTCCTATCTAATTGGTGACATCTCGTACCTATGCTGGATACATAGTTCTTAAACTTAGTGATTTCTTCTAGGGATCTCAGTCCTATCTAGCGGGTAAGTCCCCATCCCTAGGTTCGCTCGGTGCTGAATCGTACTCCCATATGAAAAATAGTGAACTGATTAACTGAACGGAGCTGATTTTAATGGTATTGTTTAGTGGAGCTAAACTGAATTTACTAAGATCCATTCGCTGACGGAATGTACTTAGTTCTGAGGACTTACTAAGAGTACTGAAGTTACTGAGATTGACTGGGAATACTGAGGTTGCTGAATTACTGAGTACTGGGATCACTGAGATTACTGAACTACTGAGATTGCTGAGATTTCTTGGTTTTCCTGAGTCACATGACTGACTGAGTTCTATGGATCATAGCTTAACTGAGGAGATCATGAAAAAATGACATGGCTCTAGGTACACAAGTAAATGTTCAGTTACAAGTACCCCCAGGACTCGATGAGATGAAATGACATAGCATGACTTACATGAACACATGAATAACAACACAATTCATATATTGAAACACTTCATCAAACATGTGATATGCATAAACTTGTACATAAATGGAAATTTCATAATATTATGCTAGTTGGGAACTTTTCCTTTGTATAGGCATTTAATCAAACACATGGTAGGCATAATATATGTAGACAATATTATACAACAATCAAAAATCATGATTTATATCTAATTTCATCATCCAAGGGTTTTAATCCTAAGTTTACATGAATCAACATCTTTACTAGTCAACTCTACATGAAATTTATCACCAAACATGGATTAAAACTCAATTGGTCATTATCAACATGAGAAACACAAACCCAACATGGAATTGATACAAAAATCCATACACTTGAATTTGAAAAGAGATTCTTGGACTTCATGGATGAAAGGAGTCCATGAATGAACACTTTCCATACCTGGGATGTGATTTCTTGAGGATTGATGGTGAAACCTTCTTGAATTTTAATCCCCAATAAAAACCCAAGCTTGTTCTTGAGAGAAACATAAGAGAAACTAGTATATTTTGGGTGAAGAATGACTAAATCATGTGTTATTAGGTATATATGGGGGTGGGAAATTAACCCTTTTAACCCTGGACGCATCTTTAATTTCTGAGAAAATTTCTCAATTTTCATCCTTGGCGCGGCGCGCCACTATCATGTCAAGTCACTGGAATATGACAAATGAGAAATTGTACGGTGGTGTGATGCGGAGCTATCATGTTGCCACCTTTTCTAAAACCTAGAAGTTTAGTGTGATGCACCACTATCGTGGAAAAACACTGGAAATTCACAATTGCCATTTGAGCTATCTCCGCGATGCGCTGAAGGCTCAAGTGATACACTGTCTCACTAAAAGGGCTCTAACTCTTCACTCAGGTGTCAGATTTGGGCAAATTTTGTATCGATGGAAAGCTTATTTGATTCCCTACATGATAAAAAGTGAAAATCTTGAAAATACCATGTGTACAAAAGTGGATTCATCTTTTAAAAAAAGCTTCTAACATTCTTGGGAAACTTTTTAAGCTAGGAAAATTATAGGGTATTACATCAATCCTTGATGGACTTGAGATGCCCGATATGGCCAGGCCCTGGTTCGGATTGTGACATAAGAAGACTTCGATACTAGGCACTAATCCCATGTTCTACAAAGAAATTGGTGAGATTCACTCTAATCTGGAGTTAATAAATATCTAATACTCTTCAGTTATATTTGTGGTTATAGGTTGGATACGTTAGGGGGCCTGTCCCAACCATATTCCATTATACGACTACAAATTCTATCAAAGTCTTTGTAGATAGTATTAAGTTATTATATGTGGTTATAGTTTTACTTATCTATATAATTTGTGTTCAGTGGGTTAGAATTATGTATTTACATAAGCCCTCATTATTGTTTAAGAATAGTAACTTTTTGGCTTAGTATGCATGTTAGTCGTATATCACATGCTTATACGGTTCTTGTCCATTATGTCTAGACTAAAGGGCATGATAAAAGTGATATCAGAGCTCGGTTCAAGTGTCCTAAGGAGTCTATAAAGTTGTTGTGCACCACATTTATATTAGAGGACCTTCTTGGCATTTAGGAATCCTGAACTTCTTTCATGACCTAGATAGTGCAACAGAGCTAAGTCATAAGAAATTGCTTCCAATTCAGACTCTGCTTAATAGTCATCTATCATAAAGGCTTTGTCAATTTAAAAGGGACCTCAAAATCAGTCCAAGAGCTAGTGTTAGTGTTCATAAATTTGAAAATCTTTAGAAATTAACTTTAAACCGTCGGTCACCTAGATACTCTAACTTGAGCTCAAGATTTCTTGAAAAATCTGACCAGTTTGATTCATAGTTTCTTACAAAAGAACTATGTGCAAATGTTCGTGAGCCCTCTACTAATATAGTTGCATTTAGATTTCCTTTGATTATTTAATTAAGGTCATTTATCTACATAGATAAGAAGTGGTATATTCTGATATACCTTTTATAGAAGAATTCAGTTGACTTATTAGTCTGAAAGCTTTACCTCATAATTCTTCCATTGTTCAGATTAAGATCTGTGAAGGATGTTCTATAGTATTATTATTATTATTATTATTATTATTGTTATTACTATTACTAATACTATTACTATTATTGTTATTATTATTATCATTATTTCTTTTTGATGAACTTAAAAGCTTTAATATAAGGTATACATTAAGAATCAAGGCAACCAAAGAACTCCATATAGGCTGAAGATAAGATAGTAGTTTGGATGGCTAGGTAAATATGTCACAACATTGTTAACCACATGTATTCTCTATTAAAAAACATGGCCTAGACAATTTATAAGACATTACCATAGGTAAGTATATAGATAATTTCCATAGAATATGTGCATTTAATTATCTCGATTAAGCAATGACCTATATGAGTCCTCGTATGGCTAGAAAGCTAGGGAATAAGTGTTCTAATAATAAGTTATATTTGTAAGGATGTGTCGTTGTGATGTGTATCGAGTTAAAAAATAAAGACTAGTATGCGATAAAAAAAGATTGAGTAGAAGAATACTGAGGAGTTTCACATAAGCTAGATATAAAAGATGTTCCAGAGTACAAAAAGACATAGTATAAGTAGACTATTTGTGTAACATCCCGTATTTTGCTTGTACTTGTTCTAATTATATGGAACTTGGTATAGCATTTTGATATATATAACGTATGAGAATTGTTATGTAAGTATTAATGGTATAGATGGAATTATAGATGTTGCCCGTACAGTTTAATGTGATGAGACTAAGTTAATGTTAAGATAACTATTTAAACTTGGAATCGTAAGCTAGTATTTGAATGTAAATATTAAAGTGACCAAGTGTGTATAAGTTGAAGGTTAGATTAAAGGGATTAGGAGCTGAAAGTGGAGCAAAATATTGAGGTTCTTGCTTGACATATTTAAGCTAGTAGGTGAGTCACCTACTTAAGTTGTTTGGACTAAATTAATGGACCCATGGCTATGGATCAGATTTCGGTCTATGCTAATATACTCATTTGGGCCAAATTGAACAAAAGAGAAAGAAAATGGATAAGTGGCCCAACACACCAATTTGCCAAGGCCAAAATATAATTGAGCCCAACAAGAAATTAAGCAAGCAGGTGCATCACCTACTTTGAAGTTTCAGCAGCTTGGACCCTTAAGTAGGTGCATCACCTACATGGACCAATTTGACCAATTTTATCATCCAAAATACAGCTAAGGAGGTGGATAAGATAGGGCCTTTAAAAGGCCAAGTTGCTGGTCATTTCACTTCACTTTTAAGTCACAAAAAGGAGTATATTTCAGCAAATCTCTCTACTCTCTCTAAAACAACAAGAACAGCAACCCTAATTTTCCTTCTAGCGTTCTTGAAGAAACCATCACCTTTGCAGCCCAAGGTAAGTGAAAAACACTTAAGGTTTTGTTTAATTATCTCATGGAAGATTAGGAAAACAAGTTATAAGTGTTTGACTATAAGTATATGGCTGATTATAGAACAAGCTGTTTGTTTATGTTTCCTTGTTATTGAGGAAATTTTTTTCTTCTTATTTGGTTTAAGTGTGAAGAAAAGTTCAAGATCATGAAGAGTTCAATTAAAAGAATAAGTTGTTGAATTGAGGTAAGGTGACTGCTCCATTTTGTTTTTCTTATATATAAATTTGAGAGGGGATTATGGATGTCTTGTTATTGAGAACTCAAGAGATGGTGAGCTCAATAATTTATTGCTGCAATAAAA
Organism: Capsicum annuum; assembly: GCF_002878395.1. NCBI lineage: Eukaryota > Viridiplantae > Streptophyta > Magnoliopsida > Solanales > Solanaceae > Capsicum > Capsicum annuum. Next base: position 82,811,905 of record NC_061122.1, read on the forward strand.
GAGATTTGGGATTGTTTTATGGACTGTTTTGTATGTATATGTTATGGGCTACCAGGGTGAATTTGGATAAAGATGTGATGAGTTTGTAATGAATTATAGAAGAAAGATGTGGTGATATACCACTGAACTAATGTTTGCTGCCCAATCTATTTTGCGTATTGTTTAGAATATGTAATGAAATTGAGGTGGTTTTGGTGAACCTTATAAGAACCTAAATGGTATGTGGGTGTAATTGGAGGAAAAAAAGGGTTAAAATAACACCCTTGTTTGATAGATTAGTAGTTGCTGCCCGATTACTGTTTTGGGTGAAATTAAGTATCTCAAATTTGTTGATTGGTTACTAATACTAGTTTACCATATATTCTATTGTAGATCAGTAATCTAAAAGGAGGGAATTCAAGTCGGGTTAGTTTCGAAGTCAAATAACCAGGTATGTAAGGCATAATCTATTTCACACTCTTTGGCATGAAGTCATACAATTGTTCCATCAAGAATGTTTCTGAGGTTATCCTATAACAAAGTGCTACATAATGGCAGCACATTACACTCCATGTATCCAATTACCTTGTTCCCACTCTCTAACGCATTAGAACACCTCAATACATGCTTATTATTAAATCTGTGCGTCTATCTTCACTAGAAAATTTCAGAAATTCTCTGTTTGTTCAAATAAAGACCCATGTGTTATTTAAGCGTCTAAACACTTTATTTGTGTGCCAATAGCTCCCTACCTCATTGTTGTTGAATTAAGTGTCTATTTACATATTTCTTATTAGCTTATTACTGGTTCAAGGTACCATAATGTAATGACCACCAAAGTAACAATCTCAAAGGCTAAATAAACTAAGTAATGCAAATCTGTAAAATGACGAGTGGCAGCTCAGGGGCATTAGCATAACATGGGCCGATCTTGATACCTTTATTTATGGGTGGCAGCTCAGGGGCATAAGCCTAGCATGGGCCGATCCTAATCTTTATATGTAGGTGGCAGCTCAGGGGCGTAAGCCTAGATGGGCCGATCCTAATTTATCTATTTACCACTGATCAGCTGGTCATTTGCTTTATATGGCTTACAAAGATTATGAAGTAAGAAGGTAAAACAAAGAAAAAAATGTAATGTACATTGTCCCACAAGTATTTATAAAGATGGTCTACTAGTACTACTTATACACTTGTATCTGATTTTTATTGAGCTCGTGTACTATGTGTTGTTACTTTTATACTTATATATTCAGTACATATTTTCATACTGACGTCCCTTACGGGGAACCTGCTTTTCATACTGCAGGCACGGTACTTCAACTCATACACCTAAATCGTAGGAGTGCAGGCTATCATTCCATGAATATTGGTGAGCTCCAGGTTGATTCGGAGCTTTCCGAGTCTGTTCCATATGTTTTGGTATTGTGTAGTAGGTTAAGAGTAGGACGGAGAGGTTTGTCCCAACCCTAACTAAGTCTATGTATCTTTTAGAGGCTTTGTAGACTAATGTAAAGTTATGGTAGTGTCCTGATTTTAGACATGGTGGCCCCATCGGCCAAATTTGTACATATCAGTTTGTGCGTGCATGTGTAGTTATTTTCATCGATACATAATATAATGTTGTTAGAAAATTTGGTTGTCACAGTTACATTTATGGGAAGTACAAGGTTATGAATTGGTTCTCTCGGGCCTTTACGGCTACGGGTGCTTGTCCGCCCCAACAGGATCTAAGGTGTGACAAAAGTGGTATCAGAGCGGTCATCCTAGGATGTCTACAAAGCCGTGTCTATATGGAGTCTTTTTTATGGGTGTGTTGTGCACCACATCTATAAGCCAGAGGCTATGGGCATTTAGGGGTTATCTCCTTTTCTTCATATCTTAGATCGTGCAATAGAGACCATATTGTAGGTAAAGTCATATTTAACCATTGAACCTATTTTCTTCCTCTTATTATAGTAATAATACTGGTTACAAGAAGGAGTAAGAATATAGGTAAACAAAAGGATGCGCCTGCCAGAGAAGGGACCAACAAGTCACCACCTAGACAAGCTAATCAAAGAGAGGCTCAAGCTGAGTTTGTATCCTAGACTTCTTCTACTCCTCCCTCTCCAGAAGATCTAAGAAGGAGAAGAAACGCATCTTCAGAACCACCTACTAATGCTACTGACCAAGACTGAGGAATGTGGTACAATTATTGGCTTATATAGTTGCTGGACAAGCTCAAGGACAAGCCATTCCAACTACATGTTCTAGTGGTGTAGATAGGGCAGCTAGCCTACGAACGCAGGATTTTCTCAAATTGGATCCTCCCACATTCACCGGATCAGATCTTAATGAACACCCACAGGACTTTATTGATCAAATCGAAAGGGCTCTACATGTTATGCATGTGTCGGGTAAAGAGACAGTTGAGCTAGCAGCATATAGATTCAAGGGGGAGGCTATATTTTGGTATGAAGATTGGAAATAATCTAGGGATATCGATGCACCTTCAGCTACTTGGAAATAGTTCAAAGAGGCATTTCTTGATCATTACCTTCCATTTGAGATTCGAGAAGCTCATGCAGATCAGTTCCTGAATCTTCGCCTAGGGAATATGAGCATGAGAGAGTACAACCTTTGGTTTAACTCTTTGTCTAGGTATGCTCCTAATGTTGTAGCTACAATGGATGATAGATTTCATCGATATGTAGATAGATTAGATCCATATCTAGTTAGAGATTATACTATTGCTGCTCTGAACAAAGACATGGACATAGCAAGGATTCAAGATTTTGCACACAAAAATGGAAGATCAGAGGCAAAGAAGAAGAGCACAAGAATTGGAAAGAGGGTATTCCAAAAGGGCTAGATCTACAGCTAGTGCTCCACCATAATTTCAAGGGTCTAAAGGCAACCAGTTTGGGTAGAGAAGTGAGAGTCAGAGTTCACGAACATAAGTGCAGAGACACCAACTCTTCAAACCATTTCGGTGGTAAATGAATTTCCTAATTTATTTCCTGAAGACCTTCCAGGTTTACCTCTTGAACGAGAAGTGGATTTTTGTATTGATATGATTCCAGGCACCCAACCAATCTCAGTTCCTCCGTATAGAATGGTCCAAGAAGAGTTACTAGAATTGAAAGAGCAATTGAAAGACTTTCTAGAGAAAGGATTCCTAAGGCCTAGTATATCCCCCTAGGGTGCACCAGTGTTATTTGTGCGTAAGAAGTATGGTTCGTTAATAATGTGTATTGACTATAGACAACTGAACAAGGTGAATATCAAGAACAAATATCCCCTTTTGAGAATTGATGACTTATTTGATCAGTTCCAAGGCGCCAAGTGGTTTTCGAATATTGATTTAAGGTCTGGCTACCACCAAATGAGGGTCAAAGATAATGACATACCTAAGACAGCTTTTCAAACACGGTACGGTCATTACGAGTTCCTATTTATGTCCTTTGGGCTAACTAATGCACCTTCAGCTTTTATGGATTTGATGAATAGGGTGTTCAAGACATTCTTGGATGTGTTTGTGATAGTCCTTATAGATGATATTCTGGTTTATTCGAGATCAAATGAGGACTATGCCAATCACTTACGGCAGGTGTTGTAGATTCTTCGTGATCGTAAGCTATTTGCAAAGTTCTCTAAATGTGATTTTTGGTTAAAATCTGTGTCATTCTTAGGTCATATTTCATCTGATGAAGGAATAAAGGTTGATACTCAAAAGATAGAAGCCATGAACAATTGGCCAAGACCTATAATGCCTACGGAGGTTCATAGTTTCCTTGGGTTGGCAGGTTATTATAAAAGGTTTGTTGAAGGTTTTTCTTCAATTTCTGCACCTTTAACCAAGCTAACACACAAAGCATCCAAGTTTCAATAGAATGATGCATGCGAAAGAAGTTTCCAAGATCTGAAGAATAAGTTGACTTCTACACCCGTATTGGTGCTTCCAAAAGGCACAGAGGGGTATGTAGTGTATTGTAATGCTTCAAGAACTGTCTTACGGTGTGTATTGATGCAGCATGATAAATTCATAGCATATGCCTTGAGACAATTGCGGCCACATGAGAAAAATTATCCAACACATGATCTAGAGCTAGCAATGGTTATATTTGCCTTAAAGATATGGCATCACTACCTATACGGGATTCATGTTGACATATACACTGACCAAAAGAGTTTGCAGTATATATTTAATCAGAAGGACTTGAATTTGAGGCAGCGAAGATGGCTTGAATTCTTAAAAGACTATAATGTTGATGTCTTATATCATCCGAGAAAAACAAATGTGGTGGCAGATGTGTTAAGTCTAAAGCTGTGGATCCATCTATAGAAAGACAAGGGATGACTAAGGATCTATACCAACTAGCTAATTTGGGGGTTCGTCTTCTTGAAACTCCAGATGAAGGGTTTATTGTAAATAATGCAGCAGAATCTTCACTAATAACTAAAGTAAAAGAGAAGAAATATACAGATCCTATTCTATTATGGCTTAAGGAAAATGTACAATGTGGTATGACAAAGGCATTTGAGCTTACACAAGAAGGGTTACTTCGGTGCCAAAACAGATTGTGTGTACCTGATGTATACGGGCTAAGAAAGAGGATTATGACAGAAGCACATCAATCAAGGTATTCTATCCATCCAGGGTCAACAAAAATGTACCATGATTTTAAAGGGATGTATTGTGGGGTGACATGAAGAATAACATTACAAAATTTGTAGCCAAATGTCCAAATTGTCAAAGAGTTAAAGTAGAGCACCAAAAGCTCAGGGGTTATATGCAATGTATAGATCTTCCAATCTGGAAGTGGGACATGATCAACATGGATTTCATCACTGGTTTGCCTCGTACATTTTGAAGGTTTGATTCCATATGGGTGATAGTTGATAGGCTTACCAAATCAGCACACTTTTTACGGGTTAGGACCACTTACATAGTTGAAGAATATGCCAAATTATATATTAAAGAAATAGTTTGGCTACATAGAGTTCCAATCTCTATTATATCAGATCGAGGAGCTCAATTTATGGAAAATTTTTGGTAGTCTTTTCAGAGAAATCTGAGAACACAAGTGAACCTAAGTACATCTTTTCACCCTCAAATAGATGGACAAGAAGAACATACCATTCAAATACTCGAATATATGCTACGAGCTTGTGTATTAGACTTTAAAGGTAGTTGGGGTGATCATCTACCTCTTATGAAGTTTGCCTACAACAATAGCTATCATTCAAGTATCAAAATGGCACCATATGATGCTTTATATAGAAGAAAGTGTAGATCACCAATTGGATGGTTTGAAGTGGGTGACACTACCTTATTCAGGCCATATATTGTTCATCAAGCTATGAAAAAGGTTAAAGTTATCCAACAGCGACTAGAAATAGCCCAAAGTAGACACAAGCCATATGCGGATGTTAGGAGAAGGGGTTAGATTTTTCTATAGGTGATTGGATATTTTTGAAGGTATCACTAATGAAAGGGGGTTATGAGATTTTGTAAGAAAGAAAAATTAAGTCCACGTTATATAGGCCCATATAAGATTGCTCAAAGGTTTAGCCAAGTTGCTTATGAATTAGAGCTACCCCAAGAGCTCTCAATAGTTCATCTGGTATTTTATGTCTCAATGCTTTGAAAGTGCATTGGAGATCCATCTCATATTACTCCTACTGAAGATGTACAAGTTACGAAAGATCTTACCGATAAAGAAATACCTATTGCTATCCTAGATCGACAAGTTAAGAAGTTAAGGAATAAGGAAATAGCTTCTGTAAAAGTGCTTTGGAGGAATCAACAAGTAGAAGAGATCACATGGGAAGCTGAAGAAGTGATGAAATCCAAGTACCCCCATTTGTTCAAATACGAAGAAAAAGCCCAAGATGCTGAATTGGAGCAATAACAAGTAAGTGTAAAATATATAGGTACTATGTGGTAATAAGGATATTAAACTTAGGCTTGAACTTGTTTTGGTTGGACAGTTATGCTAACATTTGAGACGAGTGTTTCTAAGGGGGGAAGGATGTAACATAACATATTTTTCTTGTACTTGTTCTAATTATATGGAACTTGGTATAGCCTTTTGATATATATAACATATGAGAATTGTTATGTAAGTATTAATGGTATAGATGGAATTATAGATGTTGTCCATACAGTTTAATGTGATGAGACTAAGTTAACGTTAAGATAACTATTTAAACTTGGAATCGTAAGCTAGTATTTGAATCTAAAGTTTAAAGTGACCAAGTGTGTATAAGTTGAAGGTTAGATTAAAGGGATTAGGAGCTGAAAGTGGAACATAATATTGAGGTTCTTACTTGACTTATTTAAGCTAGTAGGTGAGTCACCTACTTAAGTTGTTTGGACCAAATTAATGGACCCATGGCTATGGATCAAATTTTGGTCTATGCTAATATACTCATTTGGGCCAAATTGAACAAAAGAGAAAGAAAATGGATAAGTGGCCCAACACACCAATTTTCCAAGGCCCAAATATAATTGAGCCCAACAAGAAATTAAGCAAGTAGGTGCATCACCTACTTTGAAGTTTCAGCAGCTTGGACCCTTAAGTAGGTGTATCACCTACTTGGACCAATTTGACCAATTTTATCGTCCAAAATGTAGCTAAGGAGGTGGACAAGATAGGGCCTCTAAAAGGCCAAGTTGCTGGTCATTTCACTTCACTTTTAAGTCACAAAAAAGGAGTATATTTCAGCAAATCTCTCTACTAGCTCTAAAACAACAAGAACAGCAGCCCTATTTTTCCTTCTAGGGTTCTTGAAGAAACCTTCACCTTTGCAGCCCAAGGTAAGTGAAAAACACTTAAGGTTTTGTTTAATTATCTCATGGAAGATTAGGAAAACAAGTTATAAGTGTTTGACTATAAGTATATGGCTGATTATAGAACAAGCTGTTTGTTTATGTTTCCTTGTTATTGAGGAAATTTTTTTCTTCTTAGTTGGTTTAAGTGTAAAGGAAAGTTCAAGCTCGTGAAGAGTTCAATTAAAAGAATAAGTTGCTGAATTGAGGTAAGGTGACTGCTCCATTTTGTTTTTCTTATATATGAATTTGAGAGGGGATTATGGATGTCTTGTTATCGAGAACTCAAGAGATGATGAGTTCAATAATTGATTGCTACATAAAAGGGATTTGGGATTGTTTTATGGACTGTTTTGTATGTATATGTTATGGGCTGCCAGGTTGAAGTTGGATAAAGGTGTGATGATTTTGTAATGAATTACAGAAGAAAGATATCGTGATATACCACTGAACTAATGTTTGCTGCCCAATCTATTTTGCGTATTGTTTGGAATGTGTAATGAAGTCAAGGTGGTTTTGGTGAACCTTATAAGAACCTAAATGGTATGTGGGTGTAATTGGAGAAAAAAAAGGGTTAAAATAACACCCTTGTTTGATAGATTAGTAGTTGCTGCCCGATTATTATTTTGGGTGAAATTAAGTATCTCAAATTTGTTGATTGGCTACTAATACTAGTTTACCATATATTCTATTGTAGATAAGTAATCTAAAAGAAGGGAATTCAAGTTGGGTTAGTTTTGGAGTCAAATAACCAGGTATGTAAGGCATACTCTATTTCACACTCTTTGGCATGAAATCATACAATTGTTCCATCAAGAATGTTTCTGAGGTTATCCTATAAAAAAAGTGCTACATAATGGCAGCACATTACACTCCATGTATCCAATTACCTTGTTCACACTCTCTAACGCATTAGAACACCTCAATACATGCTTATTATTAAATCTGCGCGTCTATCTTCACTAGAAAATTTTAGAAGTTCTCCGTTTGTTCAAATAAAGACCCATGTGTTATTTCAGCATCTAAACATTTTATTTGTGTACCAACAGCTCCCTACCTTATTGTTGTTGCATTAAGTGTCTATTTACGAGTCTCTTATTACCGTATTACTGGTTCAAGGTACCATAATGTGATGACCACCAAAGTAACAATCTCAAAGGCTAAATAAACTAAGTAATACAAATATGTAAAATGATGAGTGGCAACTCAGAGGCATTTGCCTAGCATGGGCCAATCTCGATACCTTTATTTGTGGGTGGTAGCTCAGGGGCATAAGCCTAGCATGGACCGATCCCAATCTTTATATGTAGGTGGCAGCTCAGGGGTGTAAGCCTTGCATGGGCCAATCCTAATTTATCTATTTACCACTGATTAGCTGGTAATTTACTTTATATGGCTTACAAAGATTATGAAGTAAGAAGGTAAAACAAATAAAATAATGTAATGTACATTGTCGCACAAGTATTTATAAAGATGGTCTACTAATACTACTTATATACTTGTATTTGATTTTTATTGAGTTCGTGTACCATGTGTTGTTAATTTTAGCCTTACATATTCAGTACATATTTTTGTACTAATATCACTCACGGGGGACTTGCATTTCATGCTGCAGGTACAGGTACTTTAGCTCATACACCTCACTCGTAGGAGCGCATGCTATTCTGTGAATATTAGTGAGCTCCAGGTTGATTCGGAGCTTTTCGAGTCTGTTCCATATGTTTTGGTATTGTGCAGTAGGTCCGATTTTTCCTAACCCTAACTAAGTCTAGGTATCTTTTAGAGGCTTTGTAGACTAATGTAAAGTTATGGTAGTGTCCTGATTTTAGACATGGTGGCCCCATCGGCCAAATGTTGTACATATCAGTTTGTGCGTGCATGTGTAGTTATTTTCATCGATACATAATATCATATTGTTAGAACATTTGGTTGTCACAGTTACATACATGGGAAGTACAAGTTTATAAATTGGTTCTCTCGGGCCTTTACGGCTAAGGGTGCTTGTCCGCCTCAATAGGATTTGAGGCGTGACAATTTGTAATAAGATAATTATTACAATTAAGGTGTAGAATAATGTCATTGGAATCACTCAATATATGCATATAGAGTATAACTTCTAGTTAAAGTATGACTCATATAAGGTTTAGAGAAGCTCATACAAGGATGATTCTCTAGTCTTAGTAGTAAGAGATGTCGTGTTATGAAATTGTAATACCCTGAATCTGGTACCCAAAGCGCTATATGGTGCTCATAACCCCGAAGGACCACAAGCTAACCCATGACTGATATCTGTACCTGAACACTGCATAATACACTGTATAAATGCTAAAATAAAGGCTGGATGTCCATAAAGTTCAAAATAGTAACATAACTGATAAAACATAACATATGGATGGGTATGAGATACCCAAAACAACCGAAATAAATTGTATGAACAACTGTAGTCTGAAAAGCCTCTAACTGACTGAACTGTCTTAATATGGAGTTAATGGGACATGTCCCCAACTAATTCCAACTAATAAATTTATTAACGAGATAAAAAAGTAATGGTAATGTCCTTGAAGGATGAGGACTCACTGCTAACTCTAACTGCTAAGACTAAAATGCTACGGATGCTTTGGAGCTTGTGCTTCTGAACCTATGGTATAAAACACCATAGCGCAAATGCGTCAGTACATTTGAATGTACTGGTATGCATGTGAGGTAAGCTGGATGCAAAGGGTTCATATGCATGAACTATACTAACTGACTGGATAACATGAACGTGAGAATACATGTATGACTACATAATAACTATAACTGAGTTTGTGATAACATAATTACTGAGTTTGAGTATTGATAAAATGAGATACCGATATCTATATAACTAAAATAACTGATACTGAGCGACTGTATCTGGTAGTCTAGGTTCTGATAGAACTAGCTGAGTTTTGTACTGTTCTTAGTTGATTATATCTGACAGACCTGAATTCTATAGAACTATCTGAGTTCTATTACTGAGACTGAATGACTATATCTGACAGTCCTAATTTTGTAACTAAAATTATGGGAAGAAATCATCTAACCGATATGCCCCTAATAGACCATTATGGCTGAGTTGGGGTCCAATCTGTAACTCCAATTGGAAGGGTGTCAATATTGCGCCACTGGTATGGACAATCTGTGAGTAACCCTCATATAATAGGTAACTCTAGTGAGAATGGTGGGAACCCTCATCTGCCCTCATATAATAGGCTATGATGTCTCAACCTACGCTGGCTACGTAATTCTTGAATGCAAGGATTGCTTCTAAGAATCACACACTCATATAACACAGGTGGGTTCCCATCCTTGGGTTCGTTTGGTGCTAATTTCTATTCCCATCTAGATAGACACTAAACATGATTAACTGAACTAACTCTACTGAGTTAACTGAGTTTCTTTGACTGACGAAATACTACTGAGACTACTAAATTTCTAAGGTTTATTGAGTTTACTTAGTTTTTCTGAGTCACATGAATGACTGAATTTCTATGAACATGGCTCTACTGAGAGTATCTTGAAAACATGACACTGGCTGTAGGCACACAGCTAATTGTCGGGTACAAGTACCACCAGGACTCAATAGCATAAAACTAATAAAGCATGAATTTCTTGATTACATGACCAACATCACAATCCATAATACAATAAGTTGGAGAATTCATGAAGTACAAGTTCTAAAGCACCACAATGGCCACAATATATCCATAACTCATTGACTAAGACATTTCATCAAACACTTGACATGCATAAACTTGTACATAAATGGGGATTTCATATTATCATACTAATATGACACTTTTCTTTCCCATAGGAATTTAATCGAACACATGGGGAGCATGCTTTGGTTATACAATCATCAACACGTCTAATAATCATGGATACACCAATCAACAAATAAGTTTAAGGGTTTATCATGATTATTATGCAAATATTCACATCCTAGGGTCAATCATTGGAATATGTAATTTTAAACATGAATCAAGACCTCACAACATCATGAACATGAATTTCAATTCAATTTAAATCATGAACATTCATAAATACAAAAATTATGGATTTTTAAAAGAAGAGCTTCATGGGTGAAAGTGACCCATGAATCAACACATGACATACCTGGGTTGTGATTTTCTTGAAGTTCCTAGACTTGAAGAACTTAGAATCTCTCAGTTTATTGAAGAATGATTTGGATCTTGTTCTTGGGGATTATCTTTGAGAGAAAACCTTAATTTGATATTGTGAATGAATAATGAACTTATGAGCCTTGGTCTGATATAATTAGGAGTTAAAATGAGTGGAAAAAGACCCAAATACCCTTTAAAAAATGACTTAAAATTTGCTAAACGGGACCTACGATGGTTTATGCGATGGTCCATTATTTCGACTATCGTATGTGGAACAAAAAAAAGACTCACTTCCTTATAGCGACAGCTTGGGCGATGGTCCATCGCAAGTTTGATGGTCTGTCAACCTGTCCATCGTACCTTATCTAGAAGGTTAACTCACTACCTTGGCTGCACCGGTCTAGGTGACGGTCTATCGCTAGGTTGATGGTCTGTCAACCTGGCTGTCGCACTTGAGCGATTTTGATAGCTCTGATTAAAACTTCCATAACTTTTTGCTCCAATATCAGATTTGGACAAAATTGATATCGTTGGAAAGATAATTCAATTTCCCATATGATATTAAGTAAAACTCTTAAAAAATTCACATGTACAAAAATGGATTCATATTTTAAAGTAAGTTTTCAATATTCTTGGGATAATTTCAAGCTAGGTAGAAGTACGGGGTATTACATAAATCCTATCATTAAGGTGAATTTTAGTACTCAAAAATTCTTGATCTCATTTGAAAATAAAAATTATTCTAGTCTTGATTTTTGTATAACCAAAATTAGTAGGTTAAGAAGAGAATCCTTTTTTAAGGAATACATTGGTCAAGTACAGTTCCCAAAAACACCTGCTTCACCACAATAATAAAAAAGAAGGAGAGTACTAAGAATGCCATAATACATATTAATGAACTTATTGGATTACTTGTGTAAGTAAGGGATGCCATAAGATTACAATATTATGAATCTGTATGTGTATATTTTAAAGGTTCTTTTATTATAGAATTATTTAAGCTTACTAGTCTATATGTCTTTGACCTCTTAAGGGTTACCTATTCATATGTTTATTTGTTTCATCGATTCATTATTTATAGGATACATGTTATATCCATTAAGATCTATACGATGGGTATATTCAAGATCATCCATACACTGCATATTACATGAACCATTTGTTTATATGTTATATATTTTATAAGGAATATGCTTACATTCTATATATTTTATAAAGTATCGATCCACATATTATATGTTTCATGAACTGATTGTTTATATTATATTTGACTCTTAGATCACTAGCTTATAGGTTATACATTATTGTTTACATATTTTATATATTACTATATATATATATATATATATATATATTTATATGTCACTCCATATGATTAAATTTCTTAAGATTACTTGTCTATATGTTATTTGCTTCATGGAATATTTAATAACATATTACGTGCATATGTATTAGAAATTAATTGTTAAAATATCATATGTAATTTGTTTACATATTATAGATATCATACATTATTTATTTTTATCAGATGCCTTACAATATATGTTTAAGTATTGTATATTTTTCAAACTTACGATGAAAATATCAAATTTAATTGTTCATACAATGTACGTTCGATTGTTCAATAGCTATGGGTGTATCCATTTAAAGGTTATACTTCACATGCCCATATCATAAATATTTGTATGTTCTATGTTTCCATAGGTTTTGAGGCTTAATTATTAAGTTCCTTCATAGTTTACTTGGCTATATGGTTATATGAGAAGTGTTTTTGATTTTGAAGACCGACTCCTTCAATCACTTAATATCACAACATAGTTTATTTATCTATATATTATATGATCACAATAGTTTATTTATCTATATATTATATGATCACAAGTTATTCTCTATAGATTATAGTCTCTATAAAATTACTTGTTTATATGTCACCTTACTCATGGTATAGTTATTTGGGTAACATATATTGCACAACTTACACAATAAGAAATGTCAAATATTTATTTGTTCATATCATATGTTTATTTGCTTAGAAGGTATATACTTGTTTTTTCGAGTATATATTATGCACGTTTACAGTTGTATATCCCATGTATTAGGTACTTTAAGTATTCACATGCTTGAATACTGTAATTAATTTACCTACATGCTATATATTTCTCAATTTTAAAGTCAATGTGTTAGGTATTTTTATAGTCCACTTTCTTGTTTGACTGTACGATACATTTTATACCATACTTATCTATTTACATGCTATTTGTTTTATAGCTTATTTATTCACATGTTGTTTTATCATTTACATGTTTGTATGCCCTAGGTTTTTGCAGCTTACTTACATATAAATTGCATGTTATATTTACTTTTCACTAATTCATAAGTTACATGCTTATTAGTCCTACAAGTTTATAGCTTAAACCTTTTTATGCAGCTCAAATGTTTACATTATACACACTCTTCCTGTCGATTATTATAGTTAATATTATTTTGCATTCTATAATTTTGTTTATGACTTGATTTTCTGCTTGAATAGGGATAAAGTTTGTCCCTAGATGGCGGGGATTAGAGATACTCTACCCAGTTGACCAAAGAAATGGTCGAAGGACTTGAAGTTTTAATTGCAAAAGTATGGCATGCTAATTTTTTCTTAGTGGAATTGCAGGTAAGGATAAACTTAATTGTCCCTATAACATTATAAGGGTGGACAAAGATCTATCAAATAGCCCAAGTATAATGACCTATAGTGACCTCCAAACAAATTTATAGAGCGTTCAATCATCTATATGTCTATACTACGTAATTGTTTAGAAAATATAACTTGTATTAATGATGTCCAGACTCCTTGATTTTTTATCTTGGTAAGTTTTCAACAAGGACATTAGGTGGGATGCCTTAATCCTTTTAGTCTTCAGTTGATGTATATGGATAAGAAAGGCCACAATTTTTATATGTGTATGTGTTACATTTGCTATAACACCTTGTGAGGCTTGTATGCATGTTTTTGATCAGCTGATGAGGTACTTGATATATGTTGAAATAGGCCTATTAATAGAGGAAATCTGTCAAAACTTTTGAATATCTCATGGTTAGTCAAACTTTTGAGGCCCTACAAAATTGAAGAGTAAAACTGTAAACTAATTATTAGTACTGGGTTTAGAATAATATTTAATAGCTAATTGACAAATATTTAAGGATGAATATTCCTAAGAGGGGGATAATGTAAGACTCCAAGAACTTTCTAATATTTATGTCTACTTTGAAGGGTCGATAGATATTTTGATTCTCATTTTACATGTTAAATCATGATCATCAATAAAGTTGTAAAGGTGTAAAACCATTTTTATTTATGTAACGTTGGGAACTGTTCATGTCATGTATATGTATATATATTTAATAGACTGAATTAATAGGTTTCTTATATGAGAAAAATATACTTATTAATTTATATGGGTTCACTTTTGACTTTTGTCTATTTTAAGAGTTAAGAACTATGAAAACTCGTGTCCATTTATTATCTTGGCCAAAAGGAATTATGTGTTGCTTCCACAAGTTGGTGCTACAGCACAAGGTTTCTTTTGATTTTAGATAAGAAGAAAATGAATTTAGAAGTTGAAAAGGAGAGAAAATCAATTCTAACTTTTCCAGAATAAAAGCATACGGCTTTTGCCCTTTCCATTTCTTTCATGTTCATATTTTTACAAAGCCTTTATTTATCAAGTATTTGTTTTAAACCACCAAGATTAATTGAATCATTCGATACATAATTTCAAGAATCTCAAGAATTCATAGAAGGGAGATTTTTATGACTTATCTATTAGATGTATTTTGAAATTTCTTCTTAGTTATGTATGTCCCGTGTTATTTTAAATTAATCAATTTTAAAATTTAAGACTGCGATTGAACTCGTAGTAACCCAGAAATTTGAGGTATTGAATGGATGAGATTATGTGTTAGGAATGGATTATTTAACTTGGTCAAGACCAACACTCTAGTGGCCATTTGGTAACTTGCTAGAGTAACTCTTGTTAAGAATCATTTGAGGTATGTATGGTTTCTCCCCCTATCATCATCAATGATCTTATATGAGTGTTCGACATATGTATTCTAAGAATTCACAAGATGGTGATAGGAAGTCATGAGGTTCAAATTTTACTTATTGGGTAGTTATTGTTATGGATTATTTCTTATGTTGTGTTGAGGAGAATGGCGAGATATGGGAGGCCTTATTAAATGGTCATGTTATATTAGGGTCATTAAGAAGAGAAGGGTGTAGAAATATTTTAAATAAAGGGATCTTACAGGCTTGTCACTCACTTAGTAGTTTATGTATTGCCTGTATGACTTGGGCATGTCATTGGGCTGATTGTAACAACTTTATTACTTGACATTCAAGTGTATTTCATTCATTTAATATAGGCTTTGTTCAGATCTTGTAATTCTTAAGTATTATAAGCAAATACTCAAGGCATGTAAAGCTAAATCATATTTTGCCGTAAGGCACGACCAATATTAACTTGTATCGCGTAAAATATGTCAACATAGTCTACTTGATAATTGTCATTCACTTGTTTCTCCTAAAATACTTTAGCATAGTCTACTTGATCTATGTTACCACTAGTTTTTTGTAACACGTCACATTTTCGAGGTAGAATTCGAACCATTATTACTATGTATATAAACTTGAATCCAATTATCTCTATATAAATATAAGTTCCATGATCATTTACCTAGTGTGTAAAGTGCTTTTGAGGGGAAAAATGTTCATAGTAAATACTTAGAGTGAAATGGAGTTAGGAATTTTTTATTCGACCAAATTTTGGAATTCATTTATACAAGGGTAAAATTTAAATAACTTCTGGAATATATGGAATTTTGGAGCTTAAGACCCACTAAAATCTATATAATTGTGTCCTTTTTCCAGCGCATCCAATTTTGCCTTAATCTGATACCCGAGAAAAAGGTTATGAGCATTTTCATGAGGAACTATGAGGGTCCATAATTTCAGTATGTCATGGAGGATAATCTCTACGATAAGCTCCATGCCACGCTGATGCATTAAATTCGGACAATTTCTAGATTTGTATGTATACTTTGGATTAAGGGGATTGGGGTCTTTTCACCTATGAATGACCTTTAAACACTATATGGACCTATTTTCATCAGCTTTCATGGCACACCAACTATTATTTCACTCTAAAACTCAAAATCCCAAAAAGACATAAGGGTTTCATCGTACATTCATCTTCCGAGTTTCAAGTACCTAATTACTCATAATCCTTGTGTGTCAAGGCATGTACCTCTTTCCATATACTTGTATTTTATTAATGACATGCATGTACCTCTTTCCATATACTTGTATTTTATTAATGACAATTCATGGTTTTGATATTGGGTTTTGAAATATGGGTTCTAGTTTTGGATATAAATTATTTGAACGTTTTTCATCATTTCTATTGATTTATTATGCATGAATTATTTGTTTGTACACTCAATAAGGGTTCATAGGAATGGTGAAGGAATTTAGGGGTACAACGGATCTCCCCAAATAATTGGTTTTGGTATGGTAATTAATAATAACCTCGGCCTACTTGCATAATTGGTTTTGGTATGGTAATTGATAATAACCTCGACCTACTTGAATAATTGATTTTGGAATGTGTAGTATAATTTTGTTTATCTATTCGATTTGAACTGATGCATAATTGATCTTACTTTCAGAACTTTACATTCATAAAAGGTTAGTGGAATTTAAAATAATTTTTAAAAGGACTTGGTGTCCATTGATTGGTTTTAATTTGAACTTTGAAGTTACATTTGGCTAAATGGGTTGGAATGGCATAATGCAATTGGCTTGCAACCTTTATTCAGTATAACGGTACCACGTAATGATGCCTTAATGGTCGGCTCCTTAATATAATGGTTGGGTTATGTTTTAATATGGTCTTTAAGGGGGATGTGTAGCTAAACTTGAAGGTGGATGTCCTGGGGGGACTGATACTGGAAACTCATGTTTTCCGATGTGAGGCTGGTCTTGATGACCGTGTGTATGAATCACACTTGATATATATTTTCGGACAACTAATTGCCTTGATAGTTCTAGCTTTTCCTTGAGATTTCTCCTGTTCATTCAGCTAACACGCACTAGGGCCCTTTTAGCAAGGAGAGCTGAACCTATATTTCCCGTGGGTGCCGATTTAGGATGATCAAGATACATAGTAAAAGTTAATGTCTTAAGGTTTATGCTAAGCCCTGTTCCCTTTCCTGGTATGTGATATATATACGTATGAATTAAATATTTTCTGCATATGATGTTGTGCACTTATTTTAATGGTTTTTGTATAATGGTTCATGATATTATTTTATCCTTTATTTCTAAGATACATACTAGCACTCCAATCGCTAACCGTCTTCAGATGTTGTATCCCCACGTGATACAAGAACTGGCCATACTTTTACTTTTCTTGTACAGTGACTAGGTGATCATGGGATAGCTTATGAGTCATATTAAAGTGGTGAGCTTCCATAATTCATAAGAGCTCATTTTACATTTTTAGTTTCTTTATATTATTAACTCTTTACTTTGGACATATTTTTGGTTGTTGTCGGGGGCATGTCCTGACTAATATATGTATTTGGCTGTCTAGAGTCTTTGTGTTTATTACTGTGGGCATGGGAGTGGTTGTTGAATTAATAGATTTCCTTTGAGCCATACTTATCTATCTTGTTTTACATTTAAAATTCCGCTATATTATATTATTCTATGGTTGACTAGGAGAAGGGGGTGGTCTCCGATCCTCGGAGGACTTGAGTTACCCGTACAACATAGTCTAACTGATAATGTGGGCAGAGCTTTCACTCTCTAAATAGCCAACACTTGTATACATTCCTAATATGGTCACAATATCTACATGCCACTTTTCATTTGACATTGTCTGTTCTCAAACTTCCCACGTTATTTGTTGAATTCAAGTTATTGATACTACTCTTCTCACATCAAGTATCTATAAAGTTCTACAAGACTATGTTTGTATCCTTTATAAATTATTATATGTGATATATCTATCACATGTTATAAATTATAATAAATGGACATAGTAGTCGCATTAGTACATTTGATCACATAGTGACACATTATAAGGTGATAAAAAGAACTAGCCTGGAAATAACATCACACCACTAAGGTTATTTATTGCAAATGGAAGGTACTACTCGGTATTTCTTGAAGCTTACATATCATAGGCCTATTAGAAAGTACATAATGAAATCTACCCATAATGATGGGAGGGTATTCATAAGTTTGGTTTCGTACAAAAGCGCGATGCTATTTTGTGCAAACAATTGAGAGCAGACCATTATAGTGAGCCCAAGTATTGTGGAGTACCCGCCCTTGTGTCATAATTTTCATTTGGAGCTAGCTAGAATGTCATATACTGGTTCCTCTGACTTAACCCAATATATGGAACATATGGCCTGTGGACAAACCCTAATAGTGAGTCTCTAAGGAGAGGTGTACCCTACAACATACTGTAATTCAGTAACAAAGCATACATAGATATGAGGCAAACATTGCCATACATTTGACATAGACCATCTCCGGTAGGCCATCTTATGACCATTTTTATTTGATATAGACAAAGGACATTAGCTCGACAAATTTTTAGGTGTTTTATAATAAAGAATAACTTTTAGGACATATGTATAAACTAATAAGTTTTTTTACATGATTCTCACTATAGTTTCTGATTATTTTGATTCATATTTGCCAATCCTTAATACTTGAATTATGACATACTAACTTGACTAGTGTGTTGGTCATCGTTTGACCTTATTTATATGTTAGTTACATGATCATAAGTGCTTCGTCTAAATCTTGATATCTGTTTCATATGAGCATCCATACTTCTTACTAGTTATTCTGCTACTTTACATGCTAGTACATGTTTCATATGTATTAACATCCCTTTGTTTGGGGCACTGTATTTCTGTAAATACAAGATCAAATAGGCTGATAAGTAGACTTCCATACAACACACTCATCCTATGTTAATAAAAACTAATTTGGTAAGCTTCCCTTTCGTCTGGTGTTAGTAGTGTCTAATACTTGTTAATATATTTGTAATTATAGTTTGGATATGTTAGGGGACTTGTCCCGACCATATTCCATTTTACAACTAAAAAGTCTATTAGAGGCTTCGTAGATAGTATTAAGTTGTCACATGTGGTTATTGTTTTACTTGACTATATAAGTTGAGTTCAGTGGTCTTGGATTATATATTTACATAGGTGCTTATTATTATTTAGGAGTAATAACTTTTCCTCTTAGTATAGATGTTAGTTTTACAGCACATGCTTATAAAGTTCTCATCTGTTCTGTCTAAACTAAGGGGTGTGACATGTATGAGTCCACCGAACACAACAAGACCTAGTTCCTAAGCTATAGTAGAGTACAAAATTAATGAAGAAGAGATAGTGCAATAATGTAAAGAACACTGAAATTTTATATGGAAACTTCCCTCCCCAAGGAAAGTAAAAACCATGACCTGCCTTTAGGATTTCCAAACCCCACTCTTCTTCAAGAAACCAAGTGATTACAAACTCCTATAATCACTAACTCTTGTAATAACTCTATTACAAGACAAATGTGATAATTCTAACACACTTACAACCAACTATCTCTAGTTACACAACCTACGCAGCTCTATCCAAGATTCAACACACAGATGATAAGAACAACTACTTGACCAACTTACAAACGACTCAAACAATCAACTCTAACTGCTTTAACTCAAAGCAATACTTAGACAAGCTACACATCTACTATCATTTATAATCAAGAGTATATTTACCATATAATACCAAAAGAACCAATAATACAACACTCACAAGACTTAGGATAAGCGAGCAACTAGGTCCCTTGAATGAGTTGTGTTCAAAGATAGTTTTTGCTTTTGACAAGTTCAGTCTTGATGTTTACAAAAACTAGGTTTTGTTGTGAGTATCTTATCCTTTAATATGAGACAACCAAACCTAGGCCTCTTGCTATTGGTCGAGCTTTATTTCCCCTACTTATACGCCACCAAATTTTTATAAGAAAGTAAACCTTTTAGCTGTAGTCAAGAAAGTCATTGAAAGTACACCTTTTAGCTATAGTCAAGAAAGTCATTATCAAGGGACAACTTCAAATGAGACTGGGTCCCCTAGATATAGAATAGGACATCTATCAGGTCCCTTGTTGAATAGTTTGTAGATCATCAAAGCTTCAAGGGTGTAATAAAGAGTAAGTGATTAATTATTCTTACATTTGTTTGTTTTTGGCTGTGAAAAATCTGGAGAATTTAGGATAGACAAGACTCTTGGAAACTAGCTTGGATTCAGTTTATTCAATTGAGATAGGTTATGGTTAAGTTGAAGTTTAGACTTGATAGGGCTTCATGTGTGCTCCTAAATTTGATAATTATTCATTGATCTTCGAACATGCTTCTGATTGATGATTATGATTGTTAATGTTTGAATGAATAAGCTATTAAGTATAGAACTTGATTAAAACGCATTATGAGTTCAAGTACACTTTTAAAATTGGTATATTGTGTTATATTCTAAGATATAGTGGAATTGAAATCATTCATTGATATTATTATTATGGATCAAGTACCACACTAGTGTAGAAATTGATATTGTTACTATTATGGAGGATCAAGTATCACGCTGGTAATGTACATAAACTTAGATTATCTTCTGCTGGTCATGACTAGTTGGTCAGAAATAAGTTTTAAAATGTGTGTAAAAATTAGTGTTTTATACATGAGGTAGTATGATATATTGTGATGATATTGAGACTAAATAAATGGTAATGTGAGATTGAGGGATGTATATCCCTATTGTGTTGTGATTATTGAATTTGTTATTATATATGATATGGTTGGTATTGTTGATGGTTTGTGTTATCATTATTGAATTCATTTTTATATATGATATAGTTAGTATTGTTCATGGTTTGTGACTTCATTATGGACATTGTCTATGTCACGACCCAATTTGCGGATTATGATAGAACCCGCTCTATCCCACCAGTAGGTATGCTGAACCATAGCTCAGAGCAAAGTTCAGTGGGCTAAGTATGTGGAAAATGCCCCAAAAGGGCGAAATAGACAATACATTTAATATATAAGAAAGACAATGGAAATAATCTGAAAGGTAGCCATAACATAGGAAACCATCCCATGATGTAGTATAGTCAGTACAAGAGCTACTAAAACAAACTATAGGTTCTAGAACTATCAATAAAATCTGCCTCAAAATAAAAGACTAGACATAGATAAATAGAAGGAAAAGGGGCAACTCTGACTCCAAGAGCTTGCCCTGTCTCCAAAAACAACCACAACACGATCCTCAATTTAGTAGCAGAAACTAGTACTCGAATCTGCACTAAAAAGGTATGGAAGTATAGTACGAGTACCAAAACAATAGGTATTCAGTGGGCATCATTGGCCCACATAGATAAATCATGATATAAATATGATAAGATACAAGATAATATCAATAAAACAAGGAAAAGGGCAAACCTATAAGAAAATACAACCTTGTTGTACACAATTAAATACATAGTCGGAACAAACCATAAAAATAAAGCGAATGTAACTAAAAAAATTTGCCTTCATAAGCAAATAAGTGTGAAAAAGTAAACAACCCAATGCAGGCCTCTATAAGCCTGGAGGGAACAATAAAAAATAATATAACCAAACAATCATTACTTACCAACCTTCATGCTACCACTGGGAACCCATCTGTATCATGTTAGACTAAGAGCCACTTCCCTTACCAGAACTAAATCGGTGTTATTTCCTTAATATGATAACCAATAGCCGAACTTGAATAAATATAATTATCATAAACATCATAATCTATTGTGGAATCGAATTGGTACATATATCATCAATATAAAACCAATAGTAAGAATAGAACTGGTATATATGTCATCCATATCATAATCAATAGTTGGACTACACAAGTATTCATATAATCAATATTATAACTACCGAGTTTCACATTAATTAGCATCAACTCCCATTATCAAACAATCATGACTATTAAGTACTTATCATCATTGATCCTCATAAAAAGATTTTCCAAATGTATAATGACCGTATAATGGTCTATAAAAACCAACTCAATTTTTGGCCTAAGGTGGGCCAAAGGAGCCCACTTCTAACTCCTAAAATCCATTAGAAGGAAACTCTACCACGGACTAGACTAAGGTATCTAAATCCACTTTTAGATATTAAGAAAGTCTTAATTAGCCCTAAGATAGAAATTCTACTAAGTAGCTACGTAACTAAGCCTAGTACGCCAAAATTATGATTTCTGAATAGCCTAAACGGTCAAACTAACCCAAGTAATGCTATTCATATCATCAATAGATAAAACATATCCCAAATATAACATAATATCTTAAGTGTACTATGAAATAGCTCAATATATGAAGAGGGAAAAACCTAGCCTACCTGAATGCTGAAAAAAGCTTGGAGAATCCACTAAATCACCAATTTTCCCTTTAGAGAAGCTTTCTCAAGGTGCCACGCTATCAAAATCACAATCTATTCATCAAAATGAGAACAATAGTACTCATATAGCAGTATTGTGTCTCAGTTAAAAAATTACTCAAAAATCCCTTGTAGGGGCCATTTATGGAAATTGCATTTCCAAAACAACCTCAACGTCCCCATATTCTAAAGGAGTAATTACCTAAAAGATAGGTGAATTCTGAGCGATATTGGCGCAAAAATCAAGTCACAAAGATTTAGGGATTTTAGAGAAGAAAAAAAGTAAATCAACTATGGAATTAATGAAATCTTACTGCAAATTTGAAGGAAAATTGTGTATTTAATCTTTACCCAAGCTGAAAAATCCTCTAGATTTTCTATTCCCAAGCTATCCAAACTCTTTAGAGTTTAGGACTCTTGAGAATGGATAAGAAATGGAAAAAATAGGCTGAATTGGGTATCATACCCTTCCCAAGTACACAGGTATCACATACGCGACCCGCTGGTGCATTCGTGATACTCAACCTCTGGTCACCCTATCACTTACACTATGTCCATCAGTCGCATTCACGACACTTGCATCGCTGCTAAGATAATTCTTACATGACACAATTATGACTTGTGTAATAGTCATCGGCGTCTGCCAAAGCGCATATATGATCTTTGGATCGCGATCGCCGGTGCACTAGCACCAGTTGAGACTTACAAATTTCCAAGTGTCTGCATTAGACATTCGTTAAAAATACTATACCCACAAACAGACTATGCTAACCTTTCAAATTTAATATTCCAGACTAAATGACATTGTAAAAATTTCCATTCGAGCTTGTTTCGACGAAAAATGGGCCCATGCCCAACTTTTCATTTTCTTAACTTTTGATTAATAGCTTAAAATAATCCTCAGTGCCTCAGGACCCGAATGAAAGGTCAACCTAGCCTAAAATCAGAATTTTAGATCTGTTAGAATAGTTAGAATTGGCATACAAAACCATTTGATAGAAGCTTTTGCATGGTAGCCAATTTGAACTAATGAAGACTTCAAAATAGAGAATTGGCTCTAAAAACCAAATAAACTACCCAATAACCAAACTATCAGTACGAGTAAGTCATAAATGACTTGGGGTAGCTATAGGAAGGCTTTAACAGTGAAAATAAGTGGAAATACAAAAAATGACCTAAAAGGTCATTATAATATTTACATCTAAAAGGACTTTCATCTACAAAAGTAAAGGATTAGGATATACCTGAAGCCTTAAAAAGGTGTGGAAATTGCATCAACTTCTCACTCTCTATCTTGACCATAACTACAAAAATCTCCTAGTGCACAGCCGCCTCACATCACTAGCCAAAATGAGCATACACTTTTCCATGAAGTTCAACCGCTCATCCACCTCAAACAAGTGGAGAAATTGTGTCAACTTCTCACTCTCTATCTCGACCATAACTACAGGAATCTCCTAGTGCACAACCGTCTTACATCACTAGCCAAAATGAGCATAGGCTCTTCCATTAAGTTCAACCGCTCATCCAACTGGACTGAATCCCATTCAAGCATATGAGATGGATTAAGAATGTATCACCGCAACATGAAAACATGGAAAATTTGATGAATAACATCAAGCTAAATCATAATCCACCTCCCCCACTATGTGAAGAATATCAAAGTGTCCAATATACCTAGTGTTTATCTTACCCTTTCTCTAAAACCTCATCATACCCTTTATGGGTGATACACTGAGGAATACCCAATCACCAACTCCAAATCTCAAGAAATAAAGCCTAAAGTCTGTATAAGCCTTTTGCCTACTTTGAGCTAGCCTCAACCTATTCTGAATCATCCTGACTCTATGTAACGAATCCTAAATCAAGTTAGTACAATAGGGTCTAACCTCAGAAGTCTCAAACCATCCAATTAAGGAACGACATAGACTACCATACAATGCCTCAAAAGGCACCATCTTAATACTCAAATGATTACTGTTATTATATAAGAACTCTACCATGGCCAAGTGTTACTCCCAGTGACCTCCAAAATCCATAACACAGGATCTGAGCATATCTTTAAGAACATAAGTCCGCTCTGACTGTCCATTAGTCTGAGGATAAAAGCCTGTACTAAGATCCATCTGAGTACCCAACTTTTTCTACAAAGCTCTCTAAAAGCTAGAAGTGAACATGGAACCTCGGTCCAAAATAATAGATTTAGGCACACCATGCAAACTATCTTCTCATGCACATAGATGCGGGCTAACCTCTTAACACTGAAGGACATCAAAATAGGAATGAAATATGCCGACTTGGTAAATTGATACACAATAAACCAAATACTATCAGAACCACAGGAAGTGTAAGGCAAACCAATAAAAAAGTCCATGGTACTCCACTTTGATTACAACTCGAGAATGGGCAACCTCTAAATCAAACCACCCGATCACATTCACGACCTTCAGCTACTGACAACATAAATAATGACCTATAAAGTCTGCTACATCTCTCTTTATTCCACTCCAACAATAATATTGTGTTAAGTCTCTATACATTATAGTTGTACCCAGATAAACAGTATACTTAGAGTTGTGAGCCTCTAGAAAAAAAATTAATTTAAGTCATCAACCCACAGAACACAAACATAGCTATGAAATCTCAAGAAACCCTCAGAATCTATGGTAGTCCTCTTGGACTCACCACTCAACACCTGATCACAGAGTATGCAAAGTTTCTTATCCTTAAACTAGCAATCCCGTATCTGCTTAAGTTGTGAGGACCTAGCCTCAAAACTAGAAAGAATCCTCCCAGGGTCTGAAATATTAACTTGCACCATCAAGTTGGATAAGGATTAAATGTCCTGCACCAACAACCTCTGACATACTAAAATACAAGCTAGGCTAGCCATACTCACTTCCTTCCAACTCAAGGCATCTGCAACGACATTCTCCTTGACTGGATGATACAAAATCGAGATATCATAATCCTTAAGCAACTCCATCTATCTATGCTGCCTAGCATTAAGCTTTCTCTCGGTTGTAATATACTGAGGACTGTAGTGATATACGAAAATCTCACAATGTACACCATAAAGATAATGTTTACAAATCTTAAGTGCAAAAACTACCATCACCAACCCTAAATCATGAGTGAAGTAGTTGCGGTCGTGCACCTTATGCTGCCCCAAAGCATAAGCTATAACACAACCTAGCTACATCAATACACAATCTAGACCAACATCAAAAGCATCATAATACACGGTGAATCACTTACCCTCAATAGGAAAAGCCAAAAAGGATCCAAAGTAACAAACTCCTGTATCTTCCTAAAGCTCATCTCACACTCCTTGGACCATCATAAGGGAACCTCCTTATGAGTTTATCTAGTTATAGTTGCTAAAATAGTAGAAAAACCCTCAACAATCATCTACAATAACTAGCCAAGCCAATAAAGCTTTGAACTTCAGTCGGAGATGTGGGTCTTGCCCAATCATGAATAGCCTCAATCTTCATCGAGTCCACCATAATCCAATCCTTAGACACCACATGTCTAAGGAAAGTCAGTGACTCAAGAAAAAACTCACACTTGGAAAACTTGGTGAAAAAAAAATAATCTCTCAAAGTCTGGAGCACTACCCTCATATGTTATGCATACTCCTCTACACTGCTTGAATACACAAGGATATCATCGATGAACACAATTATGAAAGAATCCAAATAAGGTCTGAACACTCAGTTTATTAAATCCATGAATGTAACTAAGGCATTAGTCATCCCAAAAGACATCACCAAGAACTCATAATGACCATAACAGGTCCTAAAGGCAGTTTTCAGGATATCCACAGCCTGAATCCCAACTGATGGTAACCAAATCTCAAATCAATCTTAAAAAGCACTGCTACCTCCTAAAACTATTCAAATAAGTAATCAATATAAGGCATAGGATAACGAGTTATTTACAGTCACTTTATTAAGCTACCTATAATTGATACATATGCACTTGGATCCATCCTTTTTTTTCACAAAAAATATAGGAGCTCCCTAAAGGGACACACTCAATCTGATAAAACCCATACCAAAAAGATCCTAAATCTTGGAATTTAGATACTTAAGCTCAATAGAAGCCATATGATAAGGTGTCATAGAAATAGGTCGATGAAAGGCTCAAGATCAATAACAAAATCAATCTCATAGGTAGGACGTATAAAGAAAAATTTGTAGGAAAAACATAAGAAAACTCATGGGCTACAAGAACAGAGTCAAGTGACGAATTGTCTATACTAATATTATGAATATAAGTGAGATAAGACTCATACCCCCTCAAGATATCTCTTAGGATGAACATAAGAAATAATCCCCATTTGCTCACGGCTAACAATTCCCTTCCACATGATAAAGGCAATGCCAGGCATAGCTAAAGTAATGGTCTTAGCAAAATAATCCATGATCGCATGATAGCGGGATAACTAGTCCATGCATAAAATCACATCAAAATCTACCATATCCAATATAATGAGATCAATATGAGTATCAATATCTCTAACAGTCAGAACACAAGATCTAAAAACTCAATCCACTAAAAAGAAATCACCCACAAAAGTAGATACACATAAATGCACAAATAATAAATCCCAAGATAACTCTAACCATGGAGCATAATAAGCAGACATATAAAATTAAGTGGATCCCAATCAAATAAAGCAAATTTTAAATAATGGCAAACAAAAATCATGTCCATGATAACAACATCCAAACACTCAGCCTTGGGTTGAGCAGGTACTGTATACAACATACCATGCCTGTCATCTAGTTAGGCTCCTCGTCGATCTCCTACCCTACTTTCCTGAGATTCTCTATAAGTACTTTGGGACTATCCTTACGACCATGCATATGTAACACCCCACATTTCTGGATAGAACGAAAACTATTATTTCTACGTGTATATGTTCCAAAAGCCATAAATTCTACGCAAATTTGGTATGTTAATCAATTATGTAGTGTGGGAACCTCTTTGAGCATGAATTGAGATCATAGAGATCCCCTAACTAAAGGTCAAGTTGAAAGCTTTTCTATTATTTGAGTTTTAGTGAGCATCGAAACTTGAGTCAACTTTAATCAATCATAACTCCTTTTATATGATGAACTGGATGGACTACTATATATCTAATGAAATATATTCGAATTAGCTTTCCAAAGATACTAATTTTACCTAAATCTAATATCGGAGAAAAAAGTTATGCCCATTTTACTCCAGTATGTTATCCTGGAAAACTAAGTGACGAGATTTCTAATAACTTATCACGTTTGTGATGACTTACCAGCAAATGTCATCAGTCTTAGGCAGGAATCCATATATTCCATCCCCAAGTGACGACATTTGTGATAACTTATCACAAGTCTGATGGCTTATCATAAAATTTCATTAGGCTTAGGCAGAAACCCATAAAATCCAACTCCCAAGTGATGACATTTGTGATGACTTATCACAAGTCTGATGGCTTATCACAAATGTCATCAGTCGAGATTTTCAGTGATTGGGAAGAGGTTTAGTAAGAGTATTTTAGACTTTTCCTTCACCTCCCATGACCTGAATAATCAAAATCACGTACTTAATCATCATAATTCAGTGTAAACAACCCTTAATTCTCTTTATTCACAAGAACAATATTAGGGTTTCCTCTTAAGATCATCTCCCAAGAAATTCAAAACACCATTACTCCTTCTTTAAGATAAGCAAGTATCTAAGATTTCTAATCTAAGAATTTCAAGAAAGTTCCCAAGAACATCAAATTAAGGTCATCCTCTTAAAGAAAGAAACCAATAGTTTAGCATCATAATCCAAGAATCTTAAGACAGCTTTAAATATCATCTCCTAGGGTCAAGGTCAGGTTCTCTACATCAAATCAAGTCTATTAAGGTAGGTAGGTTTTCAACAATAACACCCTTTCATTCTTGTGCCCAAAAGTTTTAATTTTTCTCAAAGAATTTCGTATTTTCAAGATGAATTCATATTATTTTGCTATATTTCAAGTTTATGAGATTATGAAATTGTGCAAGTTTGAATTGCATGATTATTTTGTTTAATTATGATATAAATTGAGAGTTCATGATATAAATTGCACATTCCTATATTGATTTCATATTTTCAAGTATTCCCAAGACTTGTTGTTATGAGTTGAGCCTTATAGTTGAATTATGAGTTTTGAGAATGAGTTGTCGATGACTTTTAAATAATTGCAAGCAGTATGTTCATATTTCCATTATTATGAGATCTTTAAAGCTTAAATGATAAGTCTATCAAGATTTTAAGAAAGAAGTAAGTTTTGACCCTAAGTTAAGAAAGAAATCCACATTCTTAATTTTGAGATAAAGGGGATGCATTTTGGCTCCCATTGCATATTATTGAAATGTTTTAAGGTGGATTTTCTAAATTTCTAAGCTAAGTAAGGGAGTAGTATTTAGTATCGGGTTGGGCTTGATTTCGTGGTCTCATGCCCCAGAACTACGTACCCCCATAGGTTTCTGATATACCCCAAGTGGGTTAAGATAGTGATCACTAAAGTTAAGGATCTATCTGATGGAAAGAATAGAATAGCTCTCCTCAATGTGGGTAAGATGTCAGACTCCATGTATCTCACATGGTTTATGTAGGTTAGAAAAAAATCTCAAAGATGTCCCCCACTCTTGAAATAGTTTTATTGATTTAAAGTATTGATATAAAGAGTTTACTATACAGAATTAGTTTCAGATTTTATCTAGCTTACAAGTTTTGAGAATAAGTGAAGAATACAGATTTTAGAAATAAGTTAAATGAGTCACGCGATTTATACATGTTTCATTATTCATGATTTATGAGATTTATATTTCAGATATTATTCAAGCTTTGTGATTCATTTATGTTAGCATGCATAATTTTATAAGCTATGGTTATATTGAGATATTGTTTACTTATTGCATTGCACCCCCATATAATCAGTACATTCCCAAAGTGCTGATCTACATATACGTGTATGTGCTACATTGTCTCATAATATAGGTACAAGACTTAGTATGTACATTCAGATTCAGTTAGCTCAAAGCTTCCAGTTAGAAAGTGATGAATCCTTTTAATTCAAGGGTTTGAGCTAGGTAGACAGTTTGAGTAGTTCTTTATTTTTCTATTTTAGTCGTATTGATTTGGGATAGTTGGGAGTCATGACCCAACTATCAAAAGTCAGTACAAGTAGGGGCTTTATAAACAGTCAGTAGAAGTTGATGTATTCAATTTTAGTTTTGATTTGTAAAAAAGAGTTGTAATCTTGTAAATTCAGTTTTGTATTGATCAGATTCATAAAATAGTTGTTTTTCACTAATTTTTACAGAATATACTTTTTATTAAGTTGCTTATGAGTTATACCAGTAGAAGGGTTAGCTTGGGGTCACTTATGATCCTAAGCACTGTATTATGTTTCGGGACC
Organism: Capsicum annuum; assembly: GCF_002878395.1. Taxonomy (NCBI): domain Eukaryota; kingdom Viridiplantae; phylum Streptophyta; class Magnoliopsida; order Solanales; family Solanaceae; genus Capsicum; species Capsicum annuum. The sequence continues at coordinate 82,841,824 of NC_061122.1, forward strand.
CATTTTCAATGTCTTACAAACTTGTTATCAGAGCACAGAGTTCAAGTGTCATAGGGTGTCTGTGAAACCATGCTTAGTAGAGTCTTGCAGAACGGTATAGAGACGTCTGTACTTTTCTTTGAGAGGCTACAAGGCATTTAGGAAATGTCTCTATTCTTTCAAGTCTCAGATCGTGCTACAGAAATGTTCTTTTAGAAACTTATATAGATTCTTATCTTACTCTATCCAAGCCATCTCTACCTTATTTTCAAGGTATCAGAAATAGTCAAGCTTAAATCTTTATAGATACTGCTGTCTCAAACAGTCTCCACGGATAGTTATTGGATTGTAAGCAAGCTAAAAAGTATCCATTAGTGCTTTTAAGTTTTGATAATTGCAGTACTTTATTCATGATTTATAAAAGTCGTGCACTAAGCCCAAGTCAGATGTACTTCCAGGTTCCTCCTCAGAATCTATAATGAAAAGCTATACTTCCCTATCCATGTATTATTCTTGAGATAGAATGATTAGTAAGTTCCAGTTTCTCCCCAGATAACACTCTTAGATTTTCTAGCAAAAAGCTTCAGAAGTCACACAAAGTGGCTTATGAGTAGCATTCTTATGTGTTATAAGTCTCTCAAGATCAGAGTTATGTCCTCACTCTTATGAGTCATGCAAGTAAGAAAGAATAAGATATGTATTCTTAGATCATTGAATATTGTGTGTCAATTTTCTATCTGTTGTAACCTTGTTATCATTGTTTTGTTGAAAAGTCAAAGTCTAGTGACGCCGTGTGAGGCTTATTTTGATTTACTAGCAACTTGTTATACATTTTGTTGTTTTTATGTTGGTTAAAAATGAGGGTTTAGAGCTGTAGTGACAAGAAAAGTATTAAGGTCAATTCACTAACTATATGTATAGCCGAATCTTGTGCATAAGATTAAGTTAGTAATGAAGTGATATAATAAGCTTGAATAGTGTATGCAAGAGCAGAAGTTGACTTAATTCATAATCAAGTTTGACATTGTATGTATGATGCAGAAGTATGCCCAAGGTGATATGGGGCCACATTATTTTTTTGAGGATTATTACATGTTGTGGGGTCGGTAGTACCATTGAAATGTTAGGTGGAAAAAGACTAGTTAGATAATAAGTAATACTCTTGATAGCTAAGTTAAGGAGTTTGATTGAAGATGTTGAGCCTTTTTAAGTATGAATGTGATTCTCATGGTTTAGAAACATAAGTTTACAAGTATGATATTGGTAGGCTATGAAAGAAGTTGTATGGTCCGTCAAAGGTTTGGAGATATCCATGTTAAGTGTTAGAATCTAAGTTTGAAATTTTGAAGATTTAGTTAATAGGAATAAGATTTGAAGCACTAGATTGTGTGCACTCCAACTATGGGGATGTTCATGCAGATTCAAAGTTAGTAAGTGTTTAAGTGTTATATGATGACTATTGGGGCTATAGAAAGATAGGGTGTAGCTCAGAAGTGAGTATTAGAAGTTGGTTTTACGCTTTCAAGTTTAGTCATTTGGGTTAAGTTCTTTTGTTCATGTACGTTGCTATATCCCAAACTCTAGAGTAAAGTGATTATAGTTAGACTGGAGTTTATATAATGGTTCACAACCTTAGAGTGATGGCTTACATCTAAGGGGGAGATGATAGAACAAGCAACAACGTCAAGCCTTCAGATTTTAGTAGATGTACCAGTAAGTTATAGAATAGATGTGAGAACGATTAATGCTTGACCCAATCTTATTTAAGTATTTTCAATTGTCCCAATACCTACTCATGCCTTACGCTTAGTTCCATGATCATGATGGAGAATTATGTATTCTCCTATTTCCCAAAAATGAGGAGTTCCAGTTCTTTCAGCAGTTGGAATCATATTCCATAAGTTATGAACTCCAGATTCTGGTCATGCAGCTCATGACTCATGTACTCAAGCTTTATAGTATGTTCAGTCCAAGTACTCAAGCAATACTTTTAATGATTAGTGAAATTCAGATTTATATCTTGCATGTACTTAGATCATAATTCTTTGATAACTCCATTATGCTCTATATTCTATTCTTCAAGCCTCAGTTGAGTGTCAAGTTATTCATAGTACCCCTTATATTTCGGGCCATCACGTTCTAACCTTTTATTACCTTTTTTTTTTGGTGAAGATAGTGATGATAATTAGTTGTCTGGATGGGAGAGAGTAAGCATTTCTTATTACTAGAAGATCGTTGTATGCTTATTTTAGCTAAGGCAACAAAGTGTGAAATAAGATTGAAGCCAAGTCTTTAATACCCATCATGGTTAGTCGAAGTTTTACATGAGATAGTTGGGTAGTTAAAATCTTATGTATATCTTCTTAGGAGTAGTGCATGGAAGTTGTTCTTAATAGAGGTTTGTAGGTTGTGACAAAGGTATTTTAGGGGAGTCTGTTTAGAAGTGCATAGGTGGTTACAGAAGTGAGGCTAGAACATCATGTTTGTATATTTAGATGAATGCACTACACATTAGTAAAATGTCTAGTACGAGGTTGAATATGGTTGTTGGAGTAGAAATGAGCATTTTCATGAGATAAAAAGTTGTGAAATGCAGGGTTTGTTGAATTACGGTTCAGACTAGTAGTATAGTGTTATGTGGTGTACCCTGTAATTGTAGGTTAGGCTTGAAGATGATGAGAGAATTTAGTTCAGATTAGACATGAGTAGAAGGAAATATCAACGGCCTTGTTAGAATTAGAAGATGAATCAATAAGTATGGTTTTTAGGGTAAAGGAATAGTTGATAGAATATTTTAGAAGTGTGTCTAAGTTTTAAGTAAGGTGTTGCATTACCTAAAGCCTAGTAAATTATACCCCAGTCTACGATTCAAAGGTCTATGATTCCAAGCTATGAAATTGTAGCAACATTGTAATCCCTTTTTTAGATGTCTTGTTCAGATCTTGACCAAAAATTCTTGGCTCTTTCAAATTGTTAGAACTCTCTAGAGGGATGTTGAAGAAACCCTCTACTTGAGCATGAGTATCTAGTATGATTCAGTTTGGATAGACAGCATTCCAATTTAACAATCACGCGTATAGATTTCTATGGATTTCTATTTTTTTGAACTAGCCTAGTTTTACTACCTGAAGTTTCATAAGTACGGTCATTCTAAAATAGTTTCGCAATTGTGAATTCAGCTCAATATATGTATCAAGCATCAGTTTCAGAATTTGGATATCTAGTCATGATTCAGTTCATAAATAGTCACCGAATGATCTTCGTTTTCCAAGTATTCTAGCTTAGACACTGTGGTACCCATTGTGTGATCTTAGCCTTATCTTCTCATGATTTGTGCTTGCATAAACTATCACTTCACATTCTATAAGTACGATCGCACCATGATCACATCAAGTAAATTCTAAACTCTCAGTATGAGTCAGCTCTTCATAAATAAGTAAAAAGGACAAGTTAGCTCAGATTCTGATGAAGGTAATGGAATTCAGTTATTCAGCTCCTCTCTAATCAAAGATTCAGTTAGATAGTTATTCTTATCATGAGTATATGCATTCATCGAAGGATGCCAAAGTTTAGAAAGAAATAGATTAGTTTAATAAGATATTTCAACTGTGTATCCTCAATTTTCTCCATATTCTTAACCTAAAGAGCAATATTCGAGGATGAATGATCCCAAGGGGGAGATAATATAACACCCCGCATTTTGGGATAGAACGAAAACCATTATTTCTACGTGTAGATATTCCAAATGCCATAAATCCTATGCAAATTTGGTATGTTAATCAATTACGTAGTGTGCGAGCCTATTTGAACATGAATTGAGATCATAGAGATCCCCTAACTTAAGGTCAAGTTGAAAGCTTTTCTATCATTTGAGTTTTAGTGATTGTCGAAACTTGAGTCAACTTCAATCAATCATAAATCCTTGTATATGACAAACTGGGTAGCCTACTATATATCAAATGAAATAAATTCAAATTAGATTTCCAACGATATAAATTTTTCCAAAATCCGATATTGGAGCAAAATGTTATGCCCATTTTACTCCAGCATGTCAGCCAGGAAAACTGAGTGATGACATATCTGATAACTTATCATATCTGTGATGATTTAGCAGCAAATGTCGTAATCCTTAGGTAGAAATTCATAAATTCCAGCCCCAAGTGATGATATTTGTGACGACTTATCACTAGTCTGACGGCTTATTGCAAAATGTCGTCAGGCTTATGCAGAAACCCATAAAATCCAACTCCTAAGTGACGACATTTGTGACGACTTATCACAAGTCTAACGGCTTATCATAAATGTCATCATCCGAGCTTTTGAGCAATTGGGAAGGAGTTTAGTAAGGGTATTTTGGACTTTTCCTTCACCTCCCACGACCTAAATAATCAAAATCACGTAGTTAATCATCATAAATTAGTTTAAACAACCCTTAATCCTCTTTATTCATAAGAACAATATTAGGGTTTCCTCTTAAGATCATCTCCCAAGAAATTCAAACTCCATCTCCTTCTTCAGGATAAGCAAAAATATAAGATTTCTAATCTAAGAAGTTCAAGAAAGTTCCCAAGAACATCAAATTAAGGTAATCCTGTTCAAGAAAGAAACCAATAGTTTAGCATCACAATACAAGAATCTCAAGAAAGCTTTCAAGATCATCTCCTAGGGTTTCAAGGTCAAGTTATCTACATCAAATCAAGTCTATTAAGGTATGTGGGTTTTGAACAAGAACACCCTTTCGTTCTTATGCCCAAAAGTTTTAGTTTTTCTTTAAGAATTTCATATTTTGAAGATGAATTCATATTATTTTGCTATATTTCAAGTTTATGAGATTATGGAATTGTTCATGTCTTGAATTGCATGATTATCTTGTTTAATTATGATATAAATTGAGAGTTCATGATATAAATTGCACATTCCTATATTGATTTCATATTTTCAAGTATTCCCAAGACTAGTTGTTATGAGTTGAGCCTTATTGTTGAATTATGAGTTTTAAGAATGAGTTGTCGATGACTTTTTAAGAATTGCAAGAAGTATGTTCATATTTCCATTATTATGAGATCTTTAAAGCTTTAATGATAAGTCTATCAAGATTTCAAGAAAGAAGTGAGTTTTGACCCTAAGTTAAGAAAGAAATCCACATTCTTGATTTTGAGATAAAGGGGATGCGTTTTGGATCCCATTGCATATTATTGAAATGCTTTAAGGTATATTTTCTAAAGTTTTGAGCTAAGTAAGGGAGTAGTATTTAGCACCGAGTTGGGCTTGATTTCGAGGTCTCATTCCCCAGAACTACGTGCCCCCGTAGGTTTCTGATATACCCCAAGTGGGTTAAGATAGTGATCACTAAATTTAAAGTTCTATCTGATGGCAAGGATAGAAAAGATCTCCCCAACGTGGGTAAAACGTTGGACTCCATGTAGATCACATGGTTTATGTCGATTAGAAGAAACTCCCAAACATGTCCCCAACTCTTGAAATAGTTTTATTGATTTAAAGGATTGAGATAAAGAGTTTACTCTATAGAATTAGTTTGAGATTTCATCTAGCTTACAAGTTTTGAGAATAAGTGGAGAATATAGATTTTAGAAGCAGGTTAAATGACTCACGAGATTTATACATGTTTCATTATTCATGATTTATGAGATTTATATTTCAGTTATTATTCAAGCTTTGTGAGTCATTTATGTTAGCATGCATAATTTTATAAGCTATGGTGATATTGAGATATTGTTTACTTATTCATTGCACCCCCACATACTCAGTACATTCCCAAAGTGCTGATCTACATATATGTTTATGTGCTTCATTGTCTCATAATGTAGGTACAAGACTTAGTATACACATTCAGATTCAGTCAGCTCGTAGCTTACAATCAGCAGATGATGTATCCTTTTAATTCAAGGGTTTGAGCCAAATAGACAGTTTGAGTAGTTCATTATTTTCCTATTTTAGTCATATTAAGTTGGGATAGTTGGGAGACATGACCTGCCTATCTAAATTCAGTACTAGTAGAGTCTTCATAGACAGTCAGTAGAAGTTGATGTATTCAGTTTCAGTTTTGATTTGTAAAGCAGAGTTGTAATCTTGTAAATTCAATTTCGTATTGTTCAAATTCAGAAACGAGTTGTTTTCCGCTAATTTTTACAGATTTATACTTTTTATTCAGTTGCTTATGAGTTATACCAGTAGAAAGGTTAGCTTGGGGTCACTTATGACCCTAAGCACCGTATGATGTCTCGGGACCCATTTTTGGGGCGTTACAGCATACCACATCTAGGTGAGGGATAAACTTCTCTAATAGGGGGAGCACTCTAATCTGCTGTAATAATTACCCTACAACTAGGACACTCTCTTGAGTAATGTCCAAAATCCCACAACCATAATATGCCCTATGAGCTATACTAGAAATAGAACATCTGATTAATCAAGAATATCCATCACGACTATAATAACTAGAAGATGAACCCCTTGAAAAATGAATGCTACCATAACCAGGGTGATCACTAACACAAGACTGACCTCTGTTAGTAATTTCGAGCACTGCCTAAATGAGTCTACTAGTCTGATAAGATAACCGCAAAGGGTATCTACCATAAGAAATGCTACCTCTGAATTAGGATCTACAATGACTCCTACTAAAACAACCTTGATACCTAGGGCTCTCATCTCTGCCTTCTTAGGCCTCGCAATGCATATCCTTCATCGTATGAGCATGGTCAGACATGTCAGAAAAAGACCTCCTGCTAAAACCAAACTCTGAGTGGACATGCAAAGAAGAAGTATAAATTGCCAAACAAAGCAATAAACCATTTCATAATCAGTAGTCAGAATAGAAGTACCATGTCTAGCAAACTTGTGAAAAGCCTTACACTCTACGATCATCATGGAGCCTAGGTCCAGCCTCAATAGATAATCCCTCAAATAATTCCATGTCTGGAAAGAATGTACTTCTCCAAGAAAATCTCGAAGAACTGAGTCCATGTCAAAGGAGAAGATCCTACTATCATGGAATCAAGATGAACCCTTCACCAATGTTGAGTTGCCAAGTCTAGTTAAAATGTAGTGTAATCAACATGACGTGTCTCAACTAGGCCCAAATTATGGAGCCTATCCTCACAAGCAATTAGAAACTTATATCCATCCTCGCCTGGGACACTAGAAAGCCTACATAAAGTAAATATAAAGAATCTGGCCAACATCTTCTACTCCTAAATAGACGTTGAAGTCTAGGGAACCACTGGCTGAGTAACTATCGACTAAAAAAATACAAATGAAGGAGGGACCTCAACTCTAGGTGTTGCAGCTATAGGTCATGCCCCCACCTCAGTACCACTCTGATCTGTGGAATGTGCACCATCAGACGATGCATAACCAACAAACCTTAGAATCTAAACCAAAGCATCCCTGAGCACTGAAGAAGAAATAAATATTGGTGGATCCTAGGCCAACCCCTAGCCCACCGCTAGCTGGGGCGAAAGGATCACTTGCTCATTAGCAAGAATAGGGTTTAATAAGGGTCCTCTATCTTGTCACCTAGAAGGATACATATCTCGAGGCTATCCACGACCTACAGGTCATCCAATAATGGTGAAAGGATCCCTAGGCTCAGTCTTGGGAACCTTATCTCGTATAGCAGTAACACATGTCCTTACCATAAGTTAAAGAGTGAAAACAAAGAAATGTTTTACAAGCCAACTTAGACACTTAGCAAGATTTAAGTAAAAGAAGTAAAGAACTCGTACGAATGTATAATAGCCTCTTAAAGATAAGAAATGGACGTCCTAATCTATGGGACTATACTAAAAACTTTTTCTTGTACCAATAATGCCGGTGAAACCTAGTCTCTGATACCAATTTATCATAACTTGATTTGCGGGTATTGATGGCACCTACTCTATCCTACCAATAGGTAAGCCAACCATAGCTCGGAGCTAATTGCAATGGTCTAACATGGTGGAAAAGACCCCAACAAGGCAAAATAGACAATATAATTCATAAATAAGCAAGGCAATAGAAATAGTATGAAAGGTAGACATAACATAGAAAACCATCCCATGACCTGGTATAGTCAGTACAAGAGCTACCACAACACACCATAGGTTCTAGAAAAGTCAATATAATCTTCCTCGAAACAAAAGACTTGACATAGATAAATAAAAGGAAAAGGGACAACTCAACTCCAAGAGCTCACCCTATATCCAAAATCCACCACAACATGATCTTTGAATCAACGATGACAACTAGTACTCAAATCTGTATAAAAAAGGTTTAGAAGTGTAGTATGAGTACCCAAACCAAGGGTAATCAGTAGGCATCATCGGTTGACTGAGCTAAATCATGATATAAATATGATAGGATATAAGATAACATAACTAAGTAATGGTATAGAAACAAACCTGAATAATCTCAAATACTGTTTTACAAAATAAGTAAAACGATAAGATGCAAAATAACATAACTAAGCTAAGGAAAAGGGCAAACCTGGAAGTAACTCTAACCTCATTGTATATAATTAAATACATAGTCGAAAAAACACATAAAGATCAAGAGGATGTAACTACATAAGTGGCACCCAAAAGTCAATAAGTGCAAAAAAGTAAATAACCCAACAAAGGCCCCCATAAGCCTGGAAGGTACAATTAAAGATAATATAACCAAATAATCATCACTTACTTTATTCTATCATTAGGTACCCATCCGGGTTATGTCACACTAACAACCAATCCCCTTACAGGACTTGAACAAGTGTTTATATCCTTAATATCATAACTAATACCTAAACTTGAATCGGTATATATATCATAAATATTATGACCAATTGAAAAAACTAAACCGACACTTATATTATCAATATCAAATCAATATGTAGATTCAAATAGGTATAATGTCATCCATATCCTAATCAATAGCAAGACTCAAACTAGAATTCATATCATTAGTATCATAACGACCGAGTTTTACCATAATTAACATCAACTCCATGACACGACCTGAACATGGACCTAGTTATGTCGGGCATCTCAAGTCTGACCTAGACCTGAGACTGGAACCAATACCCACCCATAACTCTCCCGTACTATATGTAATATGAATTCTGAGCATATAGAAAGATAGAACAATTTTAATTGAAAGGCATTTCATAATGTTCATAACCATAACTATCCAAGCATCCGAGCAGGTATCTAATCAGTGTCATCCCTAATACCAATACCAATGCCAAGGCTAACACCAATACCAACACCGACCATGCCTATAGAAGTCACCCAAAGACTTTAATAGAAATCCAAGAACATCCTATCGGGATATGACCCTGACCATAGCCAAAACCAAAATCTAAGAAATAAACAAAATATGAAAGGAAGTCCATGGAATAAAATGGAATTTTCCAACATATAGAAGCTCACAACTTCAATCTATTATGAATGCTTTCCCTGAGTCCAAGATCACCGAGCAAGGGGGATGGAATGGTCGATTCCTTCATTGCATAGGGATACAACGCTCGAAGATAGGTTAGCAGGTGAACGCTAGCATGTACTCAGGAATAAGGATAAAATAATGCCACTATTAAAAACCAAAGTAAATAATCATATGTAACCACATACATACACATATACGTACGCATATATATATATACCATGTCGTAAAAGGGAACCAATTTTAGCATGTATTTAAAAGCTTTAACCTGAGTTGTATAGCTTTACCATGAAAATCCACCCATGGGCTATATGTGATACAAGATAAATAAGGAAAACAAGGAATTACATACCAAAACAGTCCACAAGTCAAGAAACCGAGGACTATCTTGGTGACTACACTTAGATTTGCTAGTAATAACAATAATGAAGAGAATATCACGTGTTAAACACAATAATCAGCCAGTCCCAAACTACGATTAACAATAATATACGAAGCACAAGATGAACATAAAAGTGTAAAGAACTATACAAGACAAACGACTTACAATACAAGATACCAAACTATGAGAAGACTATAAGAATATAAATGATAGAAAGATAGGCATACACTACTACAAAGTCTAAGAACCTAATGTGTTCTCAAACACAAAGACCCTTAACCAAGAAAGTAGAAACAACTATACTCTTCAAAGAACACAAAAGGGAACTCAATCCTTCAAGCATCCAAGGTTCCAAGCAAACAAACAACACGAGTGAATTCACACTCTAATTGTTACCTAGTTTCGGCCAAGCCCCTTTTGGGAAAGAACTTGTGTGTTTCAAGAGTGAGATACAATATTCAATAAAAAAAATTAAAAACTAAAAACCTAGAATGTTCCTTTTATAGTGTATTACATAATAGGAGTTAAAAGGATAAAAAGGCCCCTCAATGATGGGGCGCCTCTCTAGTGCATAGTGGGCTGATTTGGTGTGTATTTAGATCCTATTTGTGCTTCATTTTGTACACACCAAGCCTCAGGACAAACAAATAATCTCTTAAATCCATCTACGTGATCACACTTGTATCATCTTCTACATTCTGAGAGGAATTTACCCATAAATTCAAGCAATCATCACCCGCAAGCTCTCCTCTTTGAATCATCTTTTCAATGCTCCTCCCAAGGTTAGGATGTTTAACCAGGGGTTCCATGAGTTCATCAAGCATGCATCTTGGACTTACGTGTTCTACAACCTGCACATAATAAGAATGGATGCTATGCAAAGTGCTAGCATTTTGGTTAGCAAGCAACAAAGGGACTTTGTGGGCAAATCCCACAACCCTAACTCTCGGCATCTCTTCTTCACCTTCCTCACTCTTGGATTCTTCTTCCACACCCTCAATAAGAATAAATCTCCTTGCCATATACATAAGCACTACACACTCTCCATCAATCGGCCAAATATCTTCCCTACTTTTATCAATTTCTACCTCGGCTTATAGCTCTCCATCTTGAGATTTTTCATCACAATCATTCAATTCAAGCTCCACCTTCTCACCAAGGTAATACAATTCTCCCTCCCTAAGGATTACATTCCTCCGGTTTGGGCATTCACTAGCCTTGTGCTCCCACCCTTGATATATAAACATTGAAATCCCTTAGGATGAGAAGTAGAATGTTGTTTATCTTTATTTCTTGGGGGATACCTTTGGACAGCCTTTGTTTCTATTTGTACAACCTTGTTCTCAGCTTGGTTGACATTGGATGAGTGCTCTTGATGTTGGTGCCAATCCGAGGAAAGTTGTTGGTGATTCTTGGACTTGGAAGCCGAGAGCTCTCTCTTAATTTCTAAGGCCTCTTGGAAGATGCCATCAATGGTGTCAAACTTGTGGAGGGTCATTTGAGAAGATATGTCCCTATTCAACCCAACTTTGAATCGTATAATGTCATGGATCACTTGTTCTCCTCGATGGTCAAGATTCAACATCAATTGTTGAAATTCATCATAGTATGCTATGACACTTTTTTTTCCTTTCTTCAAGTTATACAACTTGGCAAGAAGTTCATGTTTTAAGCCCTCAAGTAGGTACCTTTGACGCATAAGGTACCTCAATCTAAACCATGGAGGTGGCTGCCTGGAAATAAACACACCACCAAACCGCTTCACATACTCCCACAAAGTGTTTGCATATCCCTCAAAGTGAGCAATAGCATAACAACTCTTCTTTTCTTCGGTTAGATCATTCACTTACAATATCTTATCACATGATGACTCCCAAGCAAGATACGCCTCGGGATCACTCTCGCCCTTGAAGATTGGAAAACTAACCTTGATGGTGTTAATACCTAACTCCCAGGTTTGGTGACCGCCCCTCTCCTCTCGGCCTAACTCATCTTTCCTACCTCACACCTCTTCTTCCCTCAGGTGAACATCATCATAAGCTCTATAACACCTATGTTGTACCTCTCTACCATAACTCTCAACATGATTTGGTGGATTTGGATTAATTAGACTCGACTTTGGAGGATAGTATGGCCTTTGGTTCAATGGAGCTTGGATTGGAAAGTGTGGTCTTTGGTTAAGTAGATGGTTCAAGTGTGGAGTTATTTGGGTTCAAAATCCGTCATGTTAGACTTGGTAAAGTGGAGGGAGGGTTGGTCTATCATACTCATGGTTTTGGGGGACATTTGGTGGTTAGCTCAGTGATTTATTCATTTGATGTTATATTTCAGCGGAGATAGTAGGGGAAGTGTTTCGAGGAGTTGATGGTCGGGAACTTATTCGGCTTTCTACCCATTCTAACCTCCCACTCATGGAAGAAACATCTCTCTTTATTGTTGCCAAATCACCTCTCACGGTACCAACTTCTGTGTTCAATTTCTCAACTGTTTGGGTGATACCCTCAAGAGAGGCTTTCATAGTTTCAAGAGTACTGTTGTCATGGTTTGAGATATGGACCCTTCCATTGTGAGTACCTAATAAAAATACCTACAAAAACAGAAAACAAACTAGTTCAAAAGCCTCACCATACTTACACTCTTCGATTACCTTAGTCGTAGCTTCACTAGTGTTGTAAGCGGGCTAAGGAATCCGTGAGGAGCCAAGGATTGAGTCTACTCTTGTCTAGATTTAATTTCAGTTTTGAAACTCAAACAAATATTGTAGGACAAGATCCAAGAACTAATCAACGAATCAAAGTGAAAAAAGGTACACAAATAACGCTAACACGAACAAACGGGCACAAAACTAACTAACAAGCTAGTAGGAGATTACTAGGTCGCTAATTAGTGTTCAAACCAACAAACGAGACTAAGAAGAAATAGGATGAAACTAAGAAATCTAAATTTGAACAAATGTTGAGTCAACAGTAATTTAGTGATGTGGTAGTTCACTATTGGCCTCGGTTTTGTCCAAATTTTACTCTCTAAATTCAAGTCTTGACCAATTTACAACTTGGAAATGGTGGATTTGGTTAGTGGATGGAAATTTGGTCTTGGAGCTTCTTTTCAAATTCGAAACAAGACTAGATTTCTTGGTACTTTCTCCTTGAAACAACGTCCTTAAATCAAGGAAAGTAGGTGAAAAGTCGTGGTCAAGTCTTTGAAGTGACGTGAACAAGTCTTTCAACTTTTTAGATCTATTTGCACTTTAAAGCTTAATAAGATCATGAATGTTGTGAAGACTTCAAGAACACAATAACAACATCAAGAAAAACCAACAATAATCTCTCCAAGGACAACAACAAGTCCACAACAATTCGGCCAACCCACAACAACAAGAAGAAGAAGATTGTCCACACGGACACACCTATGTTCACGGCAACAACTTCAACAAATTCAAGTTCAAGCTTAGATTTGGACACTTTTAGTGTTGGTGAGAAAGAAACCAACACTTGAAACACTCTACACAAACAAAATACTACAGATATAGTCAATAAAAACAAGAAAAATCTCGGCTAAGACACAACAATAACACACTTTTTGGCCAAGAACACAACAATGGATAGATTGCTATTTTCTAGAATTTTTAGCTTTTCAACAATTTTTTTTGTTTTTTTGTTTTTCCAACTCTCAAACCCAAGATTGATCTTGTTAGTACAAAATAAAAGATGGCTTTGATACCAAAATGATACAAGATAAACAAGGAAGACACAGAATCACTCACCAAAACAGTCCACCTGTCAAAAAATCGAGGATTATCTTGGTGACCACACTCGGATTCGCTAGTGATAACAATAATGGAGAGAATATCACGTGTTAAACACAATAATCAGCCATCCCCAAACTAAGATTAACAACAATATCTGAAGCACAAGATGAACATAACAATGTGAAGAACAACAGCAAGACAAACGGCTTACAATACAAGATACCAAACCTTGACAAGATTACAAGAATGTAAATGATAGAAAGATAGACATACACTACTAAAAAGTGTAAGAACCTAATGTGTTCTCAAACATAAAGACCCTTAACAATGAAAGTAGCAACACCTACACTCTTCAAAGAACACAAGAGGGAACTTAATCCTTCAAGCATCCAAGGTTCCAAGCAAACAAACAACAAGAGTGAATTCACACTCTAATTGTTACCTATCTTCGGCCAAGTCCCTTTTGGGAGAGAACTTGTGTGTTTCAAGAGTGAGATAAAAAATTCAATATCCAAAAACTAAAAACTGAAACCCAAGAATGTTCCTTTTATAGTGTATTCCATAATAGGAGTTAAAAGGACAAAAAGGCCCCTCAATGATGGGGCACCCCTCTAGTGCATAGTGGGCTTATTTGGTGTGTATTTAGGTCTTATTTGAGCTTTATTTCGTACACACCAAGCCTCGGTACCAACACACACTCTCTTCATTCCATCTACATGATCGCACTTGTATCAATATGGGTCCAGTGTTACCCCCTTAATAGGCCCTAGTGCATGTAGCCTCACTAAGCAGAGATATCATAGGGGTCGGGGATTCCCGTGTACCCTTTTTCCTCTATGATACATATATACAAGTGTAAACTAGGGGGATTCCCATGTACCCCACAAGCATATGGTTATTATGACCAACCCTCATGTCGACAAACATGAGTTTCTAGTGTTCCTCCATCGGACTCACACCTTCACGGTTTGCTATTATAACCCGCCATTATTGCCAAATTAAAAAATTTAGCACATAACCAATCCACCTATTCCAAGAGTCGATTATCAAGGCATTATGAAGTGGTATCGTTAAACCGACTATAACTTTCAAGTAATATCACTAGCCAACACTTAGGGGATTTCTATGTACCCCATAAGATTATCAATTATACCAAAACCATGGCCACCAAGGCCTTCCCAAGCCGCTAAAATCATTTAAGCCAATTTATGTTCCATTACCATATTATGCAATACAAAGTTTTCAATAATAGTCAAACTATGTGACAAAATCATTCTCTTAGGCATTTTATCAAACATGTTGAGGGCATAAGATTTACAACATCAAAAAACATCAATTGACCATTCCCATGCAAATACAAGTTTTGATGTAACACAAACTGGGGCCTTGTCATAATGAGCATTCCCAAGTCCAACCAGGATTGGGAGCCTACCCCCATTACCCAACCCAACCACCAAATGCATACCTTGTGTCGGACGAATTTCAAACATATAACAAGATAGAGCATTTGTACCAATCCAGACTCTGGGATAGGTCCATAATTGTAACCAACGGTAGCGAGTCCAACATCAAATACCCAACTAATAACCAACACAAAAAACAAAACAATAACCAAGTATGAGTCCATAACATAAAAAGATGGAACAATCATAAATACAGTTCAAGGGTATCAGACCCAATACTAATGCTAATACTAAGGTTGACACCAATAACGACACCGCCTATTCCAACTCAAAAGAGGTCCACAAAGCCTCTACCCTAAAGTAAAATAATATCCAAATGGACATGCCCTCAACCATAGCCGAAACCAATGTCTATGAAATAACAAAAGTATGTAAAAACATTCATGACATGAAATGGAGCCTTCTGTAATATGTAATCTCACCACTTCAATCTGACTGAGCTAATCCCGAATCCAATCACTGAGAAAGAGGGGTAGAATGACTGATTCCTACATCACATGGGGATACAGTCACCCAAAGATGGGTTAGCGGGTGAATTCTGGCAAGTCATCAAGATAGGGATAAAATAATGTCAACCTTTAAGACCAAGTAAACAAACCAGATGCATTCAAAACTATACATACATATATATATAAAACCATGCTAGGACAAGGAATCGGGTTTAGCATACCATTAAAACCATTAACTATGTGTAGCTTTTCCATCTTAGAACCACCCACGGGCTATATGGATCCAGTGTAACCCCCTGAATGGGCCCTGATGTGTGTAGCCGCTAGTGATATCATAGGAGTAGGGGATTCACAAGTACCCTTTGCTATCCATTATATATATGCACAGGCGTACTTAGGGGATTCCCCGTGTACCCCATAAGTATCATCTATGGTCTTCTTGACCAATCCTCATGTTGGCAAATATGATTTCTAGTGTCTGTCTATTGGACTCATACCTTCACGGTTAGATATCACACCCTGCCATTATTGTTAAATCAAAACCATTACCATACTTCCAAACCAATAATCCATTTATTATTAACCTAGGATATAAGTAGAGGTATCGTCATACCGACTATAGCTTTCAAGCAGTGTCCTTAGTAAACTTTTTAATGAATAAGATATTCCCATGTACCCATTGATTAGATTATTAAGTTAACTTGGAGGAATCCCATATACCCCACAAGTAGTCCATTATCAAGATTTCTTGGGGGATTCCTTTATACCCCACAAGACTTTCAATTAGATCAACCATAACCACCAAAACCTTACCATTTAACCATTCCAAACCATTTATACTATTTAGGGTACCATTACGAAGTTATACCATGAAGTAGTTCAATGAAAGTCCAATAATTTAACAAAAAACACTCTCATAGGCATTTTATCAAACATGTTAAGGGCATAGTAATTCCAAAGACAAAACCAAGTACCAATTAACCATTCCAATGAAACCAAATGTTCAAACTACCATAATAATTTGCAAACTAAAAGTAAAAGTCATAGAAAAATCATAACCAACCATTATAACCAAAACACCCAACATATATTTGATAACACAAAGACCATACAACTTTTATGCCATGAAAATAATTCAGAAAAATATGCCTTTAGTTGAAATAACAAAGAGAGAGGCGTAACATGCCTTAGATTGAGAAGAAGATGAGAAGAATATCACCCTTATGAGTCTCAATTGACAACCTTGAAGGAAAACCTAGTTTTTGCTTAACCCAAGAGCCTTGAGAGACTTTGGAAGTGTTTAGAGTGTTTGATTGATTGGAAATATGTTAATGAAGCCCCAATAAGGTGTTTTAAGTCGTGGGCTCCCAAGGAGTTATAAAGGAAAATGTCTAGAATACCCCTAACTTACACTGTATTAATTTTCTATAGGAAGGTATGACCCTCCCTCCAATTTGTACCCTAGGGTATGAGTGGTAACCACCACTCGTACCCCAAGAAGAATCTCAACCCCCACACTGACTAACCTATGACTCCAAAGTCACACACGTACCCAATCATATGATTGGTATGCATGAACCGTACCCTAGGAAAAATAGAATCATCTTGGTTAAGACATAGGACATCATATGAGTTGAATCATATGACTCCCACCCCATCATATATCCCTTATAGAAAATTCATACTTTGAATAGTAGCCAACCCAGCCATACTGATAAACATACGAGTGATGACCCCTAAATCATACCCTAATATACGACTAGTACCTGTAGCCGCATGATGTCCAGAGACTTTTAAACTCAGGAAATTTCTAATGATCAAAACCCAGGGTGTTTCAGTCTCCCCCACGAGGATAATTCATCCTCGAATGATGGATAAAGTAGTACAAGCATAAATTACACCCCAACATCACCATTCCAACCTTTAACTAAGCTAGAAAACAAAGATGCATAGAAATTAATCTTTCTTTAACTAAGCTAGGAAACAAAGATGCATGGAAATCAATCTTCCCCTAACCATGTTAGAAAATAAAGACGCGATAAAGAACGCATACCTTCCACACAAATATCCGAAGAAGAAAACAAATGTGGATACTTGGACTTCATATCCTCTTCCACATCCCAAGTAGCTTCTTCCACCTAATAGTTCTGCCATAGATCCTTAAATGAAGCTACATCCTTGGTCCGCAGCTGACGAACTAGTTGATCCAAGATCTCAACTGGGATCTCTTCATAAGACAGAGAATCTGAGATACTCAATTCTTCTAAAGGAACAACCAATAAAGGATCACCTATACAATTTCTCAACATAGAGACAGAGAAAACCAGATGAATGGAGTTCAAACTAGAAGGAAACTCCAATTCATACGCTACATTACCAACCCTCCGCAAAACAACATAAGGACCAATATACTGGGGACTAGGCTTCCCTTTTTTGCAAAATCACATTACTCATTTCATGGGAGACCCTTTAGGAATACCCTATCCCCAACCTCAAACTCTAAGTCCCTATGCCTTACATTTGCATTGGACTTTTTGTGAATTTGGGACACTTAAGACTATACCGAATTACCTTTACCTTCTCCATAGATCGATAAACAAAATTTGGGCCAAACATATCTACCTCACCTAGATCGAACCACCTAATAGGAGATCTATACCTCCTACCATGCAATGC
Organism: Capsicum annuum; assembly: GCF_002878395.1. Classification (NCBI taxonomy): domain Eukaryota; kingdom Viridiplantae; phylum Streptophyta; class Magnoliopsida; order Solanales; family Solanaceae; genus Capsicum; species Capsicum annuum. The sequence continues at coordinate 82,859,941 of NC_061122.1, forward strand.
CTCTAAAGGAGCTATCCCAATACTAGAATGATAACTATTATTGTAAGAAAACTCTATAAGAGGTAGATGCTTAACCCAATTACCACCATAATCAATTACATATGCCAAAAACATATCTTCTAATACCAGAATAGACCTTTCTACTTGCCCATCCATTTGCAGGTGGAAAGCACTACTCAGACTAACCTTAGTACCTAAACCCTTCTGAAACGACCACAAAAAGTAGATGAAAATTGCATCCCATGATCAGAGATAATCAATGTAGTCCTCATAAAGATGAAACCTCGCATAATCCTCAGTCAAAAATATAGTCTTTACTGACAAGAAGTGAGTCAACTTTTATATCCTATCCACGATGACCCAAACCGAATAAAATTGATTTCAAGATCGAGGAAAACTGGTAATGAAATCCATACTGATCACTTCCCATTTCCATTCAGGCAATTCAATCTCCTTATACAAACCCCTAGGTCTCATGTTCTTCACTTTCACTTGTTGACAAACTATGCATTTGGCCACAAAATCAGACACATCCTTCTTCATACCATTCCACTAATACATCTCCTTAAGATCATGATACATTTTATTAAACCAGAATGAACAACATAGTGTAATTTATGTGAATCAACCAATAACCTTTCTGGCAAACCATCCACGTCAGGAACACATAAACCCCATGGTACCGCAAGGTACCATCATTTTGATCTTAAATACCATTAAGTTTTACCCATATACATCACCCTTAATTTTCATACAGACATGATTTAGCATTTGTTTTTCCTTGATCTTTGCACCAAGAGTCGATCGAACCACTTTCTGTACTAATACACCACCATTCCCGGAGTCAAAAAGGAAAACTCCATGATTAGCCACACGGTAAATATCCTTCACCAACTCCTGCCTCACCTTATCAACATAAGCTAAACTCCCCATAAAAAACTTTCTAATAGAATCAGCAATGACATTGACCTTACTCGGATAGTAGTAAAGACTTATGTCATAATCCTTGAGAAGCTCAAGCTATATCCTCTGCCTGAGGGTAAGCTCTTTCTGAGTGAACACACATTGTAGACTCTTATGAACAGAAAATATGTCCACGTATATTCCATACAAAAGTGCCACTAGATGTGTAACACAAACACCACCTCTAAAAGCTCCAAATCATGAGTAGGATAATTTCTCCATGCACCTTTAATTGTCTAGAATCATAGGCAATAACCTTACCATACTGCATCAGAATGCAACCAATTCTCATATGAACAAATTACAATAAACCACAAACCCCTCATTGCCTTCAGGTAAAGTCAAAACCAGAGCCAAAGTTTGCTTATCCTCCAGTTTCTTAAAACTACCCTCACAAGCATCCAACCAAGAGAACTTTACCTTCTTCTAAGTCAACTTAGTTAATGGGGTAGCTATCATCGAAAGACTCTCCACAAAACTCCTATAGTACCCAGCTAAACCTAAAAAGCTCTGAATATCGGTTGCAGTCATGGTATAGGCCACTTTATATCCACCGCCACCTTTTGTGGATCCACCATAATCCCCCACTTGAAATAATATGACCCAAAAAAGTGATAGCATTCAACCAAAACTCATATTTAAGAGAATTTGACATACAACTTTTAGTTTTTCAAGGTCTTCAACACCACATAAAGGTGATCGGCATAATCCACCTCACTCTTAGAATACATTAGAATGTCATCAATGAACACAATGATAAAAAGATCAAAAAACTTACAAAATACCTTGTTCATCAAATCCATAAATGTCATCAGGGCATTAGCCAAACCAAATGACATAACAAGAACTCAAAGTCCCCATACCAAGTTTAAAAAGTTGTCTTAGGGATATCCACCTACTTAATCTTAAGATGATGATACCCGACCAAAGATCTATCATAGAAAAGAATTTGGCATCAGGCAACTAATCAAATAAGTCATCTATCCTTGGAAGAGGATACTTGTTCTTAACCGTCAACTTATTCAGTTGTCAATAGTCGATGTACATCTAAAGGGAACCATCCTTCTTACGCACAAATAACATTGGTGCACCCCATAGAGATATACTAAGACAGATAAAACCCTTATTTCGGAGATCCTAAAGTTGCTCCTTGAGTTCCCTCAACTCAGCTGGGGCCATTATTTAAGGAGTAATAGATATTGGACGAGTATCCAAAAATAAATCAATTCGAAACTCAATCTCCCTACCAGAGGAACACCAGGAAGATCATCCAAAAAACCTCAGGAAACTTATTCACTACTAGAACTAAATAAAAGGAAGGACCTTCAGAGTTAGAGTCTTTAACCCAGACTAAATGATAGAGACACCCTTTGGAGATTAACCTCCAAGCTCTAAGATATGATATAAACCTTTTCTTGGAGCTAGAGAACCACTCTTCTACTCAATAACTGATTCACTATGGAACTTAAATACAATCTTGTACAATCTAAGGACGTATAGCATGAATGTAACTAATCCATCCCTAGAATGACATTAAAACCCACCATATCTAGTTTATACAAATCCACCAAATTCTCCTTACTACCAACAGATACCAAACACCCTCTATAGACTCTTTTAGCAACCATAGAGTCACCTACTGAGGCAAAAATAGAAAAAGAATCCAAAATAACCTTGGGATCAAAACCAAAATACATAGCCATAAATAGGGTCACATAAGAGAGAGTGCACCCTATATTAAGTAAATAATAAACATCCTAAGAAAAGATTTACAATGTACCAGTACGACATTGGTAATGCCTCAGACTCCTGTCGGGTAGTGATAGCATATAATCGATTTCCTCCTGTGCAAGTACCAGAAGCATAAATAGATGCAGAAGCAGGACCATTTGGTACAAAAGGCGATGAACAGGCAACCAAAACCTTATTCTCTCCCGACACAACCTTACCGACCAGACAATTTCTAAGAATATGGCCTGGCGGACCATATTTGAAACACTTATCCCTTCTCTCATTGCAAAAAACCTAGTAACTAACTATTAAACCTATAATCAGGACATGATAAAGTCGACTGGGCCTCATTAGTCTGATATTGGGCACTCTATGCCCTGAAATTGCCACCACCCTACTGACGACAATCACCTGAATACTTTGGGAAAGGAGCACTAGCTGTAGAGAAAGAACCAAAACTCCCCTACTTTTTCTTTGGCCACTTACGACCATCCCGACCATTTTTCTATTGTCCACCCTACTCAAAGAACCTAAACTTCTTACCCTGCCTTTCCCCTACCTAAGCCTGTTTCCTCTATTCCTCCTCCACCTATTGCATATGAACAACCAACTTAGAAATATCCATGTCCTTGTTTAGTTATGTAGACTTTCTTTCAAGGATCAACTCATGAGATAGATCTGAATCAAACTTTCTTATCTCGGCCCTCATATTTGATAACACTCTACTTCCATATTAATTTAAGTACAAGGTAGTCGTTCTTAGTATATTTTACCAGCTAAGAGTTGGGGCCGAATCCATGTGGAACAATATGAGTGGCAATTGAGTAAATTCAAAATAAAAGTTGCTTGCGAAGTTTAACCCTATGGTACAAGATGGTTTGGGGGGTTTTTAATGTGATGGAAATTCTTGGAGTTCTAAGGGATTAATTCAAGACTAAGAACAGCTAGAGAGTAATCAATTTAGGCATGAATCTTGGGATTAATCTATCCTAGGGGCGAGTTATGCATGGGAATGTGATAACTCGGTGAAAAATCTAACTGTGATGATATGGTAGCTAGGTTGAAAGTCTTTGAGGCTAGTTTGTCAAAAAAGTTTCAAAGATATCACTCATTGACCTATTCAAGTACCTAACGAGTATGGAAATTAAAGCCACCTAATACCTCAATTGAGTATCTCTATTTCTAGGATGATACCAATGGTATAGTTAACCTTGTAATTACCCTTATGTCTATGACAGTGAGAATTAGCAAACTAAACCCAACTATCTATTGTTGTCTTGGTTCCCACATCCTTCTGTCAAGGATGATGAGGGTTCCTAAAGTTCATCCAAACCCCTCTTTCAAGGATGGTTTGAGCTTTCAGGATCTTGGGATATTCATCCATCAAAACCATTTGGGTATTTGGGGATTTCACCACAAATCCCAACTAATTTACTCAATCAATGGTAGAACCCAATATCACAAACTAGTAAATGCACAATCAAATCACATCCCATACATATTTACACCCTAAACAGCGCCTCTACTCTGGTTACTCCCCGCCACGGCTTCTTGCCTCAATGGTTTCACCTTTAGGATGGCATAGTCCTTAGGGATATTTCTCCGTTTCCTCTTTGTTAATAAACTTCTTAACATATTATTCTTCGAATAATTCTACTATAAAGTAACTAATATGAATTATTTTATCATATCATGATTGTTGGGAATTATGAAATTAGCTATTCATAATTATAAATAGATATACCTGTTCCGGTAGCTTTGATGTTTCTGAGTTTTGTTGTTCCTGTTGTTCCATAGCTTTTTCCATTGGAGTATATTTTTCTAATTAACTGAGTATATTTTTTGTTTGTGGAATGGAGAGAGAGATTTGTTTCAAAAGAAGGCTTTCGGCTTGCGGCCTGCTTTCCGCAGTGCTTCTGCCTTTGTATTTATAGAATGCTTTTTACATCTGCTAATTCTACAAAGTAATGAAAACTTTAAAACAGTGGGGCCTATCCCACCTACTTTACCTAAGAATTTCTACGTAAGTTTAAAATCTAAGAAAGAAAAGATATCTTACATTCAATTTCTAAGACTTAAGAAAAGAAAAAAGTCAATAATAATGGCTACATAAAAAGTCTAACGAATTAATTGATATACAGTATCTTGTCTCCGTTGATTTTTGTCGTATCTGCTCCATTATTGCTCTGTATCTGCTGTCGTATCTGCTCCATTATTGCTCTTTATCTTTATCCTTCCAGCTGGCATTTTATCTTCTTTATTCTAGATGTACCTCTGTAATAATATTATCTTCTCCATTGCACCTTGAACATTGGTGGTCTGGATATTTATGTCCAATTATCTTACAGTATCTCGTTAGTAGTCCGTCTGAAATAAATCCCTTTTTTATTGCTCGTGCGGTAGATTGTTTTTCTGGGTTGAGTAGTGTCAATATCCACTGTCTTACGTCTTCCATATCTGCTTGTCTTAGTTCTTTCGAATTTGAATATATCATTTGGTGGTCTCTTGAATAGTAGCTCCATATTGGATTTCCGTTAGCGTAGTTATTTGCTAGTTCTTGTATGATCGTACCTAGTCCAATAAGTCTTTTATTTGCGTAAAAATCTGGTATCTCTATTCTAGGTATCTCCGGTTGTCTCGATATATCTTCCGGTATAATCATGTCTCTTGTCAGTCCTATCTTTACAACTTGTATCACTGGTTTTATCTCATCATATAATATCTCTGCTGGTGCAGTATAACATTTTATATAAAATAAAGTTCCTTTTGTTATTCTTTTATAGGTAGTAAATATCTTATATAACTCCTCCATGGCTGTTAGCTCTTCTCCGTCTTGGGTGTATATGGTATTTAATAATCCATAGTCAAAACAAGTTTTGACTAGGCTTGGGTTAGTTTTAGGTAGTGCTATCAGTTTGTTGTATCCTTGTAATTTTTGGGTTATATAATTGGTATTTGGTTCTTTGATATCTGTAGCTCTGGGGTTATGGTTTAGAAAAGTTTGTACTCTGTATATATTTTCTATGTATTTTTGGGATGTGTAGTTGTATATTTTCTTGTCTTGGTTTAGGCTGTCTCGGTATGTATTAACTTGTGGGGGTATGAATAAATGGTCTTTTTGTGTTTTAGGGGTAAATGGTTTTTCGAATATTTTATTCATATTTGCATTTTGGTATCTTGGCTTATTAACTCCTTTGCTTGTACCTGCAGAAGTAGATTGATAAATGTTATGGGTTTTATGGAGTGTCCCAACGTCTCCTTCTATCTCTGGATTTTTAATGTCTTCCGATCGACATAGCTCTGCACACTGCTGAGTTAGCTGATTTGTAGCTATAGACTTCAGTTTACCTTCATTAGTCTTTAGCTTTTCTATCTCATTACCCATACTGTCCACTTTCATTGAAAGCGTAGTTAGGGTGTTAAGTATTTTTTCTAGAGTATCTTCCTCTACTATATCAGTCTGTGTAGCTTTGTCTTGATATGTAATCTGCAATGACATTTTTGTTAGTACTAATCACTTCAATTGTAAATGTGAAATTTAATATATTTAAAACTAGTCTTCGAATCTCTTTCGTTGTAACTGAATTTTGTATTTTCTTTGTTAGCCACCAACGTACCTGTGTATTATCTGTTCGTACAATAAATTTGTTATATACAATATATGGCTCAAATGATAATAAACACTTATATAATGAACATAACTCTTTTCTATTTATTTCCCATTTTATTTCTGTTTCGTTGAACGTACCTGAGTAATATCTACAATGATGTTCTATTTTTTCTGCTTCATATCGATATTTAAGGACTCCTCCGTAACTATATTCACTTGCATCTGCTTCTACTATATATATAAATTTTCTATTTTCGTCTGGAAATTGTAATTTAGGTAATTCTCTACAAAGTAATTTTATTTTTTGAACTTGTTTTTTATCTTTTTCATCATAATTATATTCTATATCCTTTTTTAATTTTTTCTGCAGTGGTTTTAAGGTTTCTGCTAATTTTGGAATATATTCTCTTACTTGGTTTACTAATCCTAAAAATGATTGTAATTTCTTTTTTGTATCTAATTCTTCTTTCGAATTTATTATTTTTTGTACTATATGTTGTTGCATTTTTACTCCACTTTTATCTATTTGTATTCCTAAAAATTCTATCTGGTTTTTCATAATTTCAGCTTTCTTTTTGCTTAGACTTATTCCTGATTTTTCTATTATATCTGTGAATTGTTCTAATAATTTTAAATGTTCTTCTTTAGTTTTTGTATATAATAATATATCATCTATGTATACTATACAATTAGATAATTGTTTAAAATAACTATCCATAAAATGTTGATATCTACCTGGTGCATTTTTATATCCAAATGGTAATACGTTCCATTCATAAAATCCTTGTGGTACCGTAAATGCGGTTAATTCTTTAGATTCTTCTTCTAGCTTTAGGTGGTAAAATCCTGATTTACAATCAAATTTGCTAAAATAATTATATCCTTGGATTTGTCTTATTTTTAATATCTTATTTGGTATCGGGTAATTATATGTTATAGTTTTTGCATTTAAATTTCTATAGTCAATAACCATCCTACTTTTTCCTCTTTTTTGTTCACTATGTTTATTTACTATAAATGCTGGACTGGTATGTTTGCTATTACTTTTTTGTATATATTGTTTTTCTAATAATTCATCTATGTGCATTTTAAATTCTTTTAAATCATCAAAATTATATGTTAATGGTTTTTGTGTTATTATGCTGTCCTTATCTATTAATTCAATTTTTATAGTAGTTTTATGTTTTTCCCATCCTTTTAATGGATCTTCACTATATAATTGTTCTAATTTTTTCTGGATTATTTCTATTTTATTTATTGAAAATATAGTTATTTCTGTTTTATTTATCGAAAATACTACTAGTTCTACTGTATCTTCAGTATTGTTTATATTTTCTAATTTTTGTGTAATTTTTTCACTTCCTTTTATCCAATCGGTTTTCTTTCTTATTTTATTATTAACTCTTTTTGCTCTTACTTTTTGTTTGCATGGTGTTGTAAACCACCAGTCTGTTTTAGTTATTATATGTGGGTATAATTTATCTAAAAATGGCATTCCTAAAAGTATATCTTTTGATGTTAATTCATAGTTATAAATTTCTTCTATTGTTAATATCTTATCCCATACTTGTATTTTTACATTCCTAGCTTTATAAGTAATTAAGCTTCCTTCATTATTAAATCCTTTAACTATTATTGGTGTTTTTTAGTTTATCCCATTTGCTTTCTGGTAAGCAATTATATCTACATAAATTAGCTTCTGCTCCTGTATCTATCATGGGCGTATAATATCTACTGTAATATCCTTCTACTACTATCTTCATTAATACATGTATCTTCATTTCATGTTAAGGCTCTTTTTAAGAATAACTTTTCTTTGTTATATGTTAAGGTTAATTGTGTATGTTCTATATTATATGGTTTTACTTGTTCCAACCATTTTATTCCTAATATTATATCTGCTTTTTGCATTTCTTCCTTTACTTCAAATTCTATTTTCATTTTTCTAACTCCTAATATTATTTCTTTTTCTGCTAGATTTTTATTATTTATCAAACTTCTTGGTAAATCTGGGCATATATTATTATCGGTTTTTATTTCTTCGTTTTTTACTAGATATTTTGCTATATAATTTTCTTCTTGTCCTGTATTCAAAAGTATTAAATATTCTTTTTCATTTATTTTTCCCGTTATATAATATTGATTTAAGTTACTTATTGAGTTTGTTTCATAACTTGTTCTTTTTGATGAGCTTGATGATTCTGGCTTTTCATTAGCTATTCTTTTCGTTGTACTTATTCTATCATTTACTATTTCTAAATTTTCTTCTGTATCTATGTCTCTATAGGTATAATCATTATAATCTATTGTTTTTACTATTTGTTCAAATGGGCTTTCTATTTGTATTTTGTTAATTTTATTTTTTCCTGTTATTTTATGTTTTGTTGTTAATACATATAGGTTTTTACATCTTGCTGTAAATATTTTACTTCCTGGGGTTAACTCTATTCCTGATATTTTCCAATATAATACTAATGATTTATCTATATTCCTATCTGTTACTGCTACTGAATAATTTGCACTTATTATAAATTTAAATTTTTGGTATATTAGATTTCCTTTTACGGCAGTTATTATGCTTTTTTCTATAGGTTTTATAATTCTATCGTCTGCTAAATATAATTCTATTGGTGTATCTATTCCTTCTCTAAAACATGCTTTTATTAATATCTCTGTACCTCCAAGGTGTACATATTTTATTGGATCTCCTTTACTTTTTATATCATTTATTTCTTTATTAATTATTCTTTTTGTTACTAGTGGTATACTAGCTTTTCCTTTTGCATATCTGCAATCTATTACATGTTCTTTTGGCATACTACATAATATTCATCTTTTTTCCTAGTAAAAATATTTTTTATTGTTGGTATTTTAAATATTTTGTCTACACTTAAATCTAATTCTTTTCCTTTTATTTCATCAAATATATTACTGTCAAATATTATTTTTTGTTCCGTTCCTTCATCATTTAAATATTCTTCCTTTGTTATTATTTTTATATCTTCTTCAGTCATTTGATTCATCTATTTCGCTATCTAGTTCATTATCTGTTTCATTTTCTGAAATTTCATATATACTATCTTCACTTTCTAATTCATAATCTATATAATCTATCTGCATGTATTCGGTATTTTCTATTTTTATTTCTGATATTTGTTTATTTTTTGGATTTTTAGGTAATTTACAATCTCTAGCTAAATGTCCTAACTTTCCACAATTATAACAAGTACATTCTTTTATAGATTTCTTTTTTCTATATGGTCTTTTATGTTTATAATTTTTTACATAGTATCTTTTTCTTGGTTTTTTATATTTATATTTTGATTTTTTATATTTCTTATATTTCTTATGTCTTTTTCTTTTCTTATAATATCTTTCTTCGCATCCAAATTGGGGTGCTATTTTATTTTTGCAACAAGCTAAATTTCTTATTAATGTTTTTTCCATTTTTAATTCTTCTCTATATTTTTCACATAAGTTTCTATACCATTGTTGTAAATATTTTATTCTTGCTCCTAACGTATCTACTATTTTTGCTTCTTCCCAACTTTTTATTATTTTCGAACTAAATGGTTCGGGTAATTTATTAAAATATAATTTTCTTATTTCTTTACTTTCTTCTATACTATATGCTCCTTTGTAATAATATTCTTTAAATGCGCAAGTATATTCATCTATATAACACATATTACATATTGCTAATTTTAACATTAAATTTCTATTTGTATCTTTTTCTTCATTTTGTTCTTCTTCGATTGTTGTCGTACTACCAAATTCATCTTTTATAGCTGTTTCATACTTTTTTAATAATTCTATAGGTGTTAGTTTAGTTGTCGTCAATGATGTTCCTTCTATAGGTTTACTAGTTCTTAATACTTTTTTGCTATTTTCGGTTAGATTTGCAAACCATAGTTTTACTGATCCTATTAATGTTTTTTCTATATATTCCGGTGCATCTGTTATATTTATATTATTATCTAATAATTGTTTTGTCATATATCCTGTCCATAATTGTATTGTTTTTTCTGTATCTATTACACAGTCTAGATCTAAAAAGTTATAATTTTTATTTACTATTTGTTTTGGTATCCATTTATCATATTCATTATATTTTTTAAACTTATTCTTATAATATATAGGTTTTCTTATTTCTGTTGTTTTAGGTATTATATTTTCATTTTCTTTTTTATCAAGAGTATTTATTTCTGTTTGGGTATTTTCTAAGTTTTCCTCATTAATATTTTGTTCTTCATTAATTTCTAAATTTTTTGTATTTGTTAATATTTCTGTGTATGTTTCACTATCTTCGGACTCATAATTATCTGTTTCTTCAACATCTATATTATTTATTTCTAATTCTTCATTTTTTATTTCTAATTTTTCTTTAAATTGATTTATCTCATTTAGTAATTTTTGTTCTCTATCTTTTTCTTCTTTTTCTTTCTGTCTTTGTTCATACAGTTCTTTTAACATTTGTAATTCTTTTTCTAGTTCAGCAATTCTACTATTTTTGGTTTCTTCTATTTTTCGTATTTCTTCCGTAGTTTGTTGTTTTATTTTTTCTATTTCTTTTTTCCTATCTATCTCTTCATTTTCTTTTTCTACTCTTACCATTGCTGTTAATTTATCTTCTAATTTTAATTCTTCTTTTTCTAACATTAGATATAAATGTTCACCTATTTTCTTATATCTTCGTCCTAGATTAGAAAATACTATTTTTATTTTTGATCCTTCGTAGTTTTCATATATTTTTTCATCTATTATAAATTCTTCTTTGTTCATTTTATTGTGAATAGTTCATGTTGATATATATATTCTAAACTATCTATTTGTGATTCTAATTTTGATATTTCATCTTTTTGTGTATTTATTGAATTTTTACTTACTCCGGCAAATATATTATAATTTAGTCTTTCTATTCTTATTTTTAATTCTTTACGTTTTTCAGAAATAATTTGTTTTAATTCTTTATATTGTTGTACCTTATTCATTTTAAATTATATTTATAATATCTTGGTGGATATCTAAATCTAATTTTATTATAATTAGGCGGTATATGTTTCATTCTTCTAGATTTTAAATGTGTTATTAACTTTGATTCAATACTAGATATTAATGTAATTAAATAGGCTAGTTTTTGTGGATTTTCTTTTGTTTTATTTAGACTTATATATTCTGAATAATTACTAATTAATGATTTTTTAATTTTTCTAAAAGCTTCTCTGTTTTTAAATGGTCTTCGCATAATTAATTTAATTTTTTCGTAGGTAATTTTTTAACTTTAAATCTAATTCTAATTCTATATAAATCTAATTCTATAACTCTAACTCTAATATATATCTCTTTTGTACGTGATTGAAGGGAATATTTTGAAAAAAGCAAATTTATGAAAAATGAATGATAATATATCTGATGTGATGGTAGATAAATTCAAGATACTTATTTTGTATGCACTTAGAAATATAAAAGTAGCAGATATAAGAAAAATAATATTAGAAAAAGCTTTTGGTAAATATTATATGTCTAGAATAAGCTATATACCACAACTACCTAATTACTCTTATAAATACTTAAGGTGATAAATTACATTAAATTTTAGAAAAAAGATAAAAAAAAAAAAAACTTTTGCAGTTACTAGAAAAAATAAAAATAAACACATGGAAAATAAAGATATAAAATTTCTCAATAAAAATATGCAAAAACTACTAAGACTAAAACAAACAGCTACAAAACAATTTTAAAAATAGATCATTTAGATTATCTTAAAGTTTTAATATTATATATACTTAAAAACATAGAAATTATAGATATTAAGAAAATAATATTAGAAAAAGTAATAGATTACGAAATTGAAACTATAAATTATCTAGAACAGTTATACGAAGAAATTTACCCAGAAGGATATTATTCAGATTAAAAAATGTTAGAATATATTAGACAAACTAGAGAAAATCAAGAAAACCTAAATAATGAAATTAATTATAGAAACCGAATTAGACAAATAATGAAAGACCTAAAAGAAAAATTAATATGGATAGAAAAAACCTTAGAAAATTTAGATAAAAGTACATGTGATAGTTTATATAATTTAAAAAACTCACTACGAGAAGAACAACACAAAATAATAAATAACATTGAAAATCTAGAATTAGATATATATTATAGCACAGATAGGATAAATTATTATACAAGAATTTGTAACTCTGTAATTACTACAGGATAAAATAATTAATGAATATATTTTACGAAAAAAGTAAATTATTAAAAGATAACATCCACGCACTAAATAAAAATAGATTCCCTACGAATATGTACAAAATCTATTATACCTACAAATCCGCGCACCCCCCTACAAATGGCTGGAAATCCTACTATATCGCAACAGCACTGGCTTAGCCGCAATCATGGCTCCATAATTACTGCATTCTTCACGTGATTCCGGCCTTCTAATTTTCTTGACTTACCGCAATTATGGTGGCCACCCCACAATCGTGATACTTGAGGCCTTATCTTCCCTTTTCGCTCTTTTTCATCTTATTTTACTTATTTTCGTATCAACAATTTTTATACCTGCAAAAAATGGGAATTAGTTCATTTAAATCAAAAAATAGTCGCATTCATATCTTTATAGTGTAGTAGCATGAACTAATTTGGATGTTGATGAGTGGAAAATTCACCACTCATCAATATTCGACACCAATTCCAAAACATACCTAGACAATTGGCAAAACTTCAAGGAATACTACTTGACTGACATCTTTCCCTGCTTCAGATTAACAAATTCCTTCACCTTCATTTCCCTCAACTCCTGAGGAAAGAAGTGGTCCAGAAAAGCATTAGAAAAAATCTCCCAAGGATCACCCCTTGCCTTATCTTATTCCTCGTACCATGGGTATGCCACATCTTTTAGCAGATAGGCAGCAAAATTCACCTCTTCCACATTCATGACCTGCATGAACCTGAAGATCTTTTCCATCTCATCCAGAAAACTTTAAGGATCTTTCTCCACTTTAACACTTATAAAAGTTAGAGGACTTAACTTCAAAAAATTACCAACCCTTGCAGCCTTAGAAGGTACAATACTAGATGTTCCACTGTCAGCCTGAGAATCTACCAATTGAGCAATAATATGAATCAGCTGACGAAACTCCACATTTGTCACATTATCCTGAGGGGGATTAGCAGGAACTGGTGGAACTCCACAAATATCAGGGACAGGACCACTAGACTGAGTATGGATCCCTCAAGTGGAGCGTATCCCATAAATATCATCCCCTATTGGGATAGAGGAGTTTTTGTGAACTTCAGATCATCTAGGCATGATCTGAAGAGTGAACAAACGAAATTAAAGAAGATTCCAGGACATAGACTCCAAGCTTCTAATAGAACACATAGAAGAGAAAAAATTCCTAAATGTCTTGTAGTCTCTCTCTTATGAGTGTGGCGCTCAACATACCATTAAAGAGACTCTACTCGACATGGCTTTGTGTTCTCCTAATTTATCATGAACCTAAAGCTCTAAAATAAACTTGACATGACCCAAATCGGGGTCATGTCATAATGGGCATTTCCAAGTCCAACCAAGAATAGGGACTCTGTTACCTAACCCAACCACCAAACGCATACCCTGAGTCGAATGAATTTCGAACATATAAGAAGATAGTATATTTGAACTAATCCAAACTCTAGGATAGGTCTATAACCATAATGAACCCAAGCGAGTCCAACCATCTAATACCCAACCACTAACCAATACCAAAACCAAAATAATAACCAAGTATGAGTCCATAATATAAAATGATGGAACAATCATAAATACAGTCCAATTCTAACCCATATTTGCTTCACAAAGCCTCTAACTAAAAATAAAATAATATCCAATTAGGACATGCCTCCAACCATAGCAAAAACCAATGTCAATGAAAAAACCAAAGTATGTAAGAATATCCATGGCATGAAATGGAGCCTTCCCAAATATGTAAGCTTTCCACTTCAATAAAACTGAGTTGATCCCATATCCGATCACTAAGAAGGAGGAGTAGAATGGTTGATTCCTGCATCATATGGGGATACAGCTGCCCAAAGATGGGTTAAAGGGTGAACGCTAGAAGTAATCAGGATAGGGATAAAATAATGCTAACCTTCTAGACCAAGTAAACAAACCATGTGCATTCAAAACCATGCTAGGGAATCGGGTTTAGCATACCATTAAAACCATTAACCTGGGTATGTGCAACTTAACCATCCTAGAACCACCCATAGTCTATATAGGTCTAGTGTAACCCCCTGAATGGGCCCCAATGTTTGTAGTCACATGAACTGGAGATACCATAGGAGTAGGAGATTCTCATGTACATTTCCCTCTCCATGATACATATGTACAAATGTACTTAGAGGATTCCCATGTACCTCATAAGTATCATATATGTTCATCATGACCAATTCTCATAGCAGCAAACATGAGTTCCATGTGTCCGTTCAATAGACTCACACCTTCACGGTTAGCTATCACACCCTGCCATTATTGTTAAATTAAAACTATTACCACACAACTAAATCACGATTCTATTTATTATTAACTAAGGTTGTAAGTAGTGGTATCGTTATACCGACTATAGCTTGCAAGCAATGTCCTAGGCCAATCTTTTAAGGAACAAAGAATACGCATATACCAGTCGATTACATTATCAAATTAACTTGGGGAATCCCATGTACTTGACAACTAGTTCATTCTCAAGTTTTTTTGGGAGATTTCTTTGTACCCCACAAGGTTTTCAAATAGATCTACCATAACCCCCAAAACCTTACTATTTAACCATTTCAAACCATTTAAACTATATACACTGTATAGGGTTCTATTTCCAAGTTATACCATGCAATAGTTCAATAAAAGTCCAACAGCTTAACCAAAATCATTCTCATAGGCATTTTATCAGACATGTTGAGGGCATAATATTTCCAAAGCCAAAACCATGTACCAATTAATCATTCCCATACAACCAAATGTTCAAACCACCAAAATAATATAAAAACCATAAGTACAAGGCATGCGAAAACTATAACCAACTATTATAACTAAAACCCTCAACATATATTTGAAAACCCAAAATAATACAACATTTATGCCATAAAAATAATTCATAAAAATGTGCCTTTAGTTGTACTAAAAATGAAGGAGGAGTACCATGCCTTAGATTTAGAAGAAGATGAGAAGAATCACCCATATAAGCCTCAATTAACCACCTCAAAGGAAACCCTAGCTTTTGCTTAATCCAAGAGCCTTTACAAATTTTGAGTGTTTGATTGTTTGAAAATAGGTTAATAAAGCCCCAAAAAGGTGTTTTAAGTCATGGGTCCTAAGGAGTTATAATGGGAAATATCTAGAATGCCCCCAATATATACTGTATTAATTTCCTAGAGGAAGGTATGACCACCCCGTATCCGTGGCCTATGGTACGACTGGTATCACCCACTCGTACCCCAAGAAGAATCTCAACATTGATACTGACCAACCTAAAACTCCAAAGTCACACTTGTACTCAATCATATGATTGGTGCCCATAAATCATATCGTAGGCAGGAGAGAATCATCTAGGTTAAGACGTAGGACATCATATGAGTTGCATCATACTACGCGCACCCCATTATACCACCATTATAAAGAAGTTATACCTTGACTGTAGCCAACCCAACCAAACTAATCAATATACAAGTGATGATCCCTAAACCGTACCCTAACATACGACTAGTACCCCTAGCCGTATGATGTCCAGAGAGTTCAAAATTCAGGAAATTTCTAATGATCAAAACCCAGGGTTTTTCAAGTTCAAACCATAATTATAACATGAAAATCATAAGAAAAACATGGGAAAACATTATCAAACAGAGAACAACAAAACCCCAACATATATTTCAAAACCCAAATATTACCACAATAATACCTTGAAAACCACCCATTAAAACATGTTTTTAGTCAAACTAACAATGAGGGAGGAGTAACATGCCTTAGACAATAATGAATGTGGAGAGATACCACCCCCTTAGAGCCTTAATTAATTTCCTTGAAGAAAATCCTAGCCTTTCTTGAACCAAGAGCTTAAGAGAGATTTGAGAGTGTTTTCAATGAGAACAATAGATTAAGGAATCCTCCAAAGGTATTTTATGTTATGGGGACAAGAGAAGTTAAGAGGGGAAATGTCCAGAATACCCCCAACATAAACTGTAAAAATAAATACAAGAGGGTACAGTTGGACCCCTCAATCGTATCCACATCATACTAGTGGAACCCTCCAGTTGTAAGTTGATCAAAAGGTTATACAACATAATCAATCCAACATACAACTCCAAGGCCTGAGCTCGTGACAAGACCATAAGACTAGTATGGTCCAGTCGAACCCTAGGTAGAATCCATAGATATTGACACTGGACAATATACGAGTACATCTTACCACTCATACCCTATCCTCACGGCTCTTAGTGAGCCACTTGTAGTCTGAGCCACATCAAGTTACTAATTTTTAGATTACGTAAAGGACAAAAAAAATAAACCATCACCAAACCATTCGACCCGTACCCACCAAGTCATAACCACAATAGAAACCCAACCACCATATACTGGACAAATTATAAGTTGGGCCACCTGATCCGAACGTGCATAATATAACACGTATGGTGAGTCACATGATGATTTGAAGGTTTAAGACTCATGAAATTTTCAAAGGCCAAAACCCAGGGTGTTTCAATTCTCCTACATTTGGATCATTCATCCTCGATGATGGAATAGGGAAGTATAAGCCTGATTAAGCCCCTAAATGTCTCTACTTTTACCTTTAAGATAGAAAAAAGAGCACCAAGGAATTTACCATTTTACTTTCAACAAAAACAATAAACAAAGAAGTTAAGAATCAACACACTCGAGCATGAATTTCTAAAATAGGGAGTAGGAACATATACTTAGACTTCATGTTCTCTTCATCTTCATATGTAGCCTCTTCTAGCTTGTGGTTCATCCGTGGAACTTTATCAAGGACACATCCTTGGTCCACAACTGACGAACCTGATGATCCAAAATCTCAACTGAGATCTCTTCGTAAGATAGAAAATACGAAATACTAATATCCTTGATAGGCACAAGTTGCAATGGATCACCAATACAATTCCTCAACATAGAGACATAGAATACCGGTGGATAGAGCTCAAACTAGAAGGAAGTCCAAACTCAGATGGAATATTCCTAACCTTCCTCAAAATCATATAAGGACACACATATCAAGGACTAAGTTTCTTGTTCTTCCCAAACCACATCACTCCCTTCATAGGAGATACCTTCAGGAACACCCTATCTCAAACCTCAAACTCCATGTCCCTTTGCCTTTCATCTGTATAGGACTTTTGGTGACTTTAGGCAGACTTAAACCTATATCTTACCTTCACCTTCTCTATAGCTTGATGAACCAAATTTTGGCCAAACATATCCACCTCACCAAGCTCGAACCACCCAATAGGAGACCTACATCTCCTACCATACAATGCTTCAATTAGAGCTATCAAAATACTTGAGTGGTAGCTATTGTTATAAGAAAACTCCACAATTGACAAGTTCTCAACCAAGCCACCACCATAGTCAATCACGCAAACGCAAAGTATATCTTCCAACATTTGAATAGTCTTTTCTGCTTGCCCATCCTACTATAGATGAAAAGCAATACTAAGAATCACCTTGGTCCCTAAAACTTTCTAAAAAAACCGCCAAAGGTGAGATGAAAATTTTATACCATAATGTGAGATGATTGAAATAGGTACCCCATGCAACTTCACAATATCATAGAGATACAACCTCGTTTAATCCTCAGTCGAGAAGTTAGTCCTACTGGCAAGAAATGTGCAGACTTTATCATCCTATCCATGATAGCCCAAAATCAAATCAAACTGACTTCGAGACCGAGGAAGACCGTTAACAAAATCCATATTGATCAAATCCCATTTCCATATAGGCAACTCAATTTCTTGATACAAACCTCGGGCCTCATGTTCTCAACTTTCACTTGTTGGCACCCCATGCACTAGGCAAAAACTTGCCCTCATCTGACTACATATTTCTCTACTAATACATCTCCTTAAGGTTATGATATATTTTCAACGAAATAGGATAAACAACATAGCACGACTCATGCGCCTCACATAAAATCCTCTTTCCCAAACCATCCACATCAAGAACACATAATCTTCCTTTGTACCGCAAAGTACCATTACTACTAATCTCAAAGGCCACCTTCTACACACCTACATTACCCTTGTTACTCATTAAGACAGGATCTAATATCTGCTACTCCTTGATTTTAGCACCAAGAGACACCCACACAACTTCTTGTACCAACACACCACCATCCTCGGAGTCCAAGAGGCAAAATCTAAGGTTAGCCAAACGGTGAATATCCTTCACCTTTTTTTGCTTATACTTATCGACATGAGCTAGACTCTCTATGGATAACCTGCTAAGAGCATCAATAACTACATTAGCCTTACCGTGATAGTAGTAAAGACTTATATCATAATACTTAAGAAGCTAAAGCCATCTCATTTGCTTGAAGTTAAGCTCTTGTTGAGAGAACACATATTGCAAGCTCTTATGATGAGAAAAGATATCCACATGCACTCCATACAAATTGTGATGCAAGATTTTTAATGCAAACACTATAGCTAAAAATTCCAAGTCATAAGTCGAATAGTTCTTCTCATGCACCTTCAGCTATTAGGAATTATTAGCTATTACCTTCCCAGGCTACATCAGAACAAAACCAAGCCCCACACGGGACATATCACAGTAGACCACAAACCCATCAGTACCTTCAAGCAAAGTTAAAACTAAAGCCGAAGGTAGCTTATCCCTAAGCTTCTTCAAACTCCCCACAAAAACACCAAAATGTAAGAACTTTACCTTCATCTGAGTAAACTTAGTTAACGGGGTAAATAAAGAGAAAAAACTCTCCACAAATCTCCTGTAGTAGCCCTCTCCACCTATGCTAGGTATGAAAGGCATTTTTAGGGATGTCCTCCTCCATAATCTTCAACTGGTGATACCAGGATCAAAGATCATTTTTGGAGAAAAACTTATCACCTTGTAATAGATCAAACAAATCATCTATCCTTAGAAGATGATACTTATTTTTTATCATCACCTTTTTCTACTGCTAGTAATCAATACACATACGAAGGGATTGATCCTTCTTACAACAACAACAACAACAACAACAAACCCAGTGTATTCCCACCTAGTAGGGTCTGGGGGGGGGGGTAAGATGTACGCAGTCCATACCTCTACCTCTGATGAAGTAGAAAGGCTATTTCCGATAGACCCCCAGCTCAAGACACGAGATACCACACAAACACATAGTAAAGCATAGAAGCAGAGTACATAACATAAATACGGCACCCATAAGTAATATAAAACAGAGGAAGGATTGATCCTTCTTACGAATGAATAAAAATAGCGCACCCCACGAAGGCACACTAGGATGGATGAAACCCTTTTCTAAAAGATTCTTGAGTTGCTCCTTAAGCTCATTTAACTTAGTTGGAGCCATTCAATATGAAGGAAGAGAAATTGGATGAGTTTCCAAAACAAGATCAATCCTAAACTAAATCTCCCTATTAGTGGAAACACCAGGAAGGTCATTTGGGAAGACCTTAGGAAATTCACTCACCACCGGGATCGGATACAAAGAAAGACCATTCGAGTTAGAATATTTAACCAAACCTATATGACTAAGACACCCCTTGGAGATCAATCTCTGAGCTCTAAGATAAGATATGAACTTTACCTTAGGATCTAGGAAACTACCTACCAACTGAATAGCTATTTTATTTGAGAATTTAAAAACAATCTTATGGGTATGATAGTCTAGAGAAGATAGCACTAGTGCATTTAGTCTATCCCTAATATGATATCGAAATCAACCATATACAATTCAAATAGATCCACCAGAGTCTCCCAACCACCCATAGATACCAAAAAATCCTATAGACTCTTCTAGTCACCATAGAGTAACCCACTAGGGTAAAAATAGCAAAAAGGTCTGAAACATACTCGAGACCAAAACCAAAATACACATCTATAATTAAGGTCACATAAGAGAGAGTGAACCCCAAATCAAGTAAGAAATTTATATCATGAGAAAAGAGTTTCAAAATACCAATCACGATATTAAGTGATACCTCAGACTCTTGTTGAGTAGTGAGAGCATAAAGATAATTTTGATAGTACCAGAACTAGATGGTGCACCCTTTGGTGCCAGAGCTAATGATTAAGCAACTAGAACCTTGTTCACCCCCTAAGAAACCTTAGCCACTAGACTATTCTTAATCATATGTGCTTGCTGACCATAGCTGAAGCACTTATCCCTTCCTTCTTTATAATAATCCTGATGTAATCTAACATAGAACCTACAGGGAGGATATGATGAAGTTGACTAGGCCCCACTAGCATGAGATTGGGAACCCGTTCCCTAAAGTTCTCACTGCCTTAGAAATGCTTGCCTCCCAACCCATATAGAGCACTAGTCACGAGTAAGGCCCAGAGTTGCCCCACTTTTTCTTGGGCCACTTACAACCATCCTTGCCACTCTGCTGTTGGCCACCACCCTACTTAGAGAATGTAAACTTCTTGCTCTGCCTCTACTTTATATCATCACGCTTCTTCTTCATCTTTTCCTCTTCATGTTGCATACATAAAACCAACCTAGAGATATCTATGTCCTTGATCAACAAAGTAGCCTTAATATCTAATATAAAATCTTTGGATAACCTGCAAGCTAAGTTTCTCATTCTTGCTCTCATGCTAAAAACCATCTCCGAAGTATACCGAGATAACTAGTGGAACTTCAAGGCAACTCCTTGACTAACATTTTGCGTTGCTTTAAATTAACAAACTCTTCTGACTTAGCTTTCCTCAACTCCCAAGGAAATAAGAGGTTAAGGAAAGTATTCAAAAAATCTTTCCATAGGGCTAGCTCAGCGTCGTCACCCCTTAATTAATCCTATTCCTCGTACCACTGGTACACCACATCTTTCAGCTGGTAGGAGGCAAAATCCATGCCTTCCACATTTGTAGTACGCATAACACAAAATATCTTATCTATTTAATCCAAAAAACATTGAGGATCTTCCTCTACCTTAATACTAGTAAAGGTCGGAAGGTTCAACTTCATGAACTGGCCAACCCTTGTGGCCTCAGAAGATAAAGTAATAGATGCATGACGTTTATCCTAAGAAGCTACCAACTGAGCCAACATATGTATAGACTGACTAAATTCAACATTTATCACATCAACCTGAGGGGCTAGAAAGGGACTAAAGGAAATTGGTAGAACTCCAGGAGAGCAATCAGGGACTAGACGCCTAGACCGGGTTTAGACCCCATAAGTAGAATAGGTCCCATCAATATTGTCCTTAGGTAGGACAAAGCAGCTTTCGTGAGCATCAGATCATTGAGGAGGCATAATCTAAAAAGTGAACAAACAAGGATTAGAGGAGAATTCAGGACCTTAGACTCTAAAGCTTAAAAATAGAACACAAGAAAGAGAAACATTCCTAAATGACTCGTAGCGTCTTCTTTATGAGTTTGGCTTACTACACACCCTTAAAAGAGACTCTATTCGACATAGCTTTGTGGACTCCCAATTGACCATGAACCTGGGGCTCTGATATCAATCTGACATGACTCAAACCAGGGCTTAGTCATGTCAGACATCTCAAGTTCGACCCAGACAGAAGACTGCCCCCAATACCCAACTATAATTGCCCTCTAGCCTATATTGGATGAATATCAAACACATAAAAAAATAGAACAATTTTAATTGAAAGACATTTAATAAAGTTCATAACTATATCTATTCAAACATCCGACCAAGTATCCAACCTGTGTCAGCCCCAATACCAATAACAATGCCAAGGTTGACACCAATACCGAAACCATCCATGCCATAGTAGTCACACAAATTCCCTAACAGAAATCTAAGAACATATCTCAGGACAAGCCCCCAACCATAGCCAAAACCAAAATATGAGATATAAACAAAAATCTGAAAGAAAGTCCATGGAATGAAATGGAGTCTTCCACAATATCGAAGCTCACCTCTTCAGTCTGTCACGAATGTTGTCCCCGAATCTAAGATCACTGAGCAGAAGGGGTAACATGGTTGATTCCTACATTACATAGGGATACAGCACCCGAAGACGGGTTAGCGGGTAAATGCTAGCATGTACTTATGAATAAGGTTAAAATAATGCCATTATTCAAAATTGGAGTAAATAACCATATGCAACCATATAAATATATATACCATGCCGGGAAAGGGAACCAGGTTTAACATGCACTTAAAACCTTTAACCTAGGTTATATAGCCTTACCGTCATAATCCACCCACGGGCTATATGGGTCTAATTTTACCCCATGAACGGGCCCTATTATGTGTAGCCACACGAACCATAGATATCATAGGGGCTGGTAATTCTCGTGTATCCTTTGCCCTATATGATACATATATACAAGAATAAAATTGGGGGATTATTGTGTACCTCACTATTGTATGGTCATCATGGCCAACCCTCATGTCAGCTAACTTGAGTTTCCAGTGTCCGTCCATCAGACTCACTCCTTCACGGTTTGTTATTATAATCTGCCATGATTTTCCAATTAAAATATTTAGCACATAACTAAACCTCCTATTCCAAGAGTTCATTATCAAGACATTATAAAGTGGTATCGTAATACTGACTAGGGGTGGTAAATGGGCAGATCAGATCGGATTTAGATGGATTGAGTTTAAATAGATTAGATGCAATCCACCTATAGAATATATGGGTAAATATGAATTTGGTTAAATATGGATTGGATAAAAATGGTTGCTACCCACTTTAACTTATCAAGACAAAAACTTAGAACTTGCATATGCATATTAAGGGTGGCAAAATGGATATATTATATGATTATCCATCTATTTTATTCATGTTAAATGAGTTGAGTATCCAATTCAATTAATAATGGGTCAAATATGGGTCAATCGATATTATCCATTCTAAAATACGGATAATCCATGGTTATCTACCAATTATACTGTCCTTAAAGTATCATGTATGGGAAAATGTTGCAACCTCTAAAGTAAGGGTTTATTTGGAACGAAGAAAAAAAATCAAAAATATATTTCATTTTTTAAAAATTTTATTTTCTTAATTTTAAAAGAATTACTTTTTTAAAAAAAAATGACTTTTTTTATTTTAAATTTTTTGAACACCCCTTTTCTTTTCTTTTTTCTCTTTTTTTTTTTTTTTTTTGTTTTTTTTTGTTTTCTATTCTTTTTTTCTTTTTTTTTTTCATTTCTTTTTTCTTTTTTTACTCTCTTCTACCTCTAATTTCTATTTCTCTTTTTTTTTTCCTTTTTCGATTTTTCTTTCTTGTTTTTCTTTTTGCATTTTTTCTTTTTTTTGTGCCCCCTTTTTTGCTAGTTTGATTTTTTTTTTTCTATTTTAATTTGTTTTATTTTTTTCTTTTGCTTTTTTTTTTTTTTCTCCTCTATCTCTAACTTCTACTTTTTTCTATTGGGTTTGCCCATTTTATTCATATCAAATGTGGGTTGGGTTGAATATTTTATCCATTTTCACATGATCCATTTTTAATCTGCCCATATCTGACTCAACTCTCCCGTTTGCAAACCCTAATGCATATCAATTTGACCTTTTTCTCTACTACCCCACACTCCCACCCCCTATATCCCTCCTTTCCATACCTATTTTTATTTTTTTCTCTCTTCTATTTCTGGATTCTACTTTTCTTTCTTTTTCCCTATTTTTTTCTTTCTTAGTTTCCTTTTTTTGCATTTTTTTATTTATTTTTGTTTTTACTTTTTTGCTTTCTCATTTTTTTTTCTTTTTTGGTTATATTTTATATTTTTGATGTACATGGCTAAGTCGAGTATAAATCATGGATGATGATTGAAATATCTTACTTTCAAAATTACAATTCATATCTTTTCTTTATCTTTTTTCTCCCTTTTTTATTCTTTTTAGATTCTTTTTCTCTCTCTTCTATCTATAGCCTCTATTTCTCTTTCTTTAAAAAATTATTTTTCTCTCTTCTATCTCTAGCTTCTACTTTTCTTTCCTTCTTCCTATTTTTTTCCTTTTTAGTTTCCTTTTTCTCTTTTTGCATTTTTTATTTATTTTTATTTTTACTTTTTTTCTTTCTCATTTTTTTTTCTTTTTTGGTTGTATTTTATATTTACATTTTTTATATTTTTGAAGAACATGGCTAAGTCGAGTACAAATCATGGATGATGAAAGAAATATCATAATTTCTCATTGTATTTGTATTCACCAAAATTTTTTTTCTTTTTCCTTTTCTCATTTTTCATTCTTTTTTTCTTTTTGACTTTCTTTATATTTTTTCTTTCTTTTTTTCTTCAATTCTTTCTTTACGCTTTTTTTTCTCTCTTCTATCTCAAACTTCTAGTTATCTTTTGTTTTTTTTTTTTTTTTTTTTTCTTTTTATTTTATTTTATTTTATTTTTATTTTTATTTTTATTTTTATTCTTTTTTCATTTTTTTATGACAACGAAAATACCATAATCGCACATGATTTATTTTCGCCCAACATTTATAATTTTGTATTCGTTAATACAGTTGTATTTGTATTTTTTTATACTTCAAACTTGTATTTGTATTTTATAGTTTGCAACATCATATATATTTTATATAATCCGCACTTGTATTTTAAATAGCTATTTTGTATTTATAATTTATCATTGAATGCACATTATATTTGTATTTTTTGATTTTATTTTGCTTGTATTTGTATTTGTATTCTCTTTTCATTTATGAAATTGTATTTTTAAAGAACTATTTTATAATTATTTTTGTAAGTTGACCGTATATTTTATCCATAGTTATAATTTCATTTGTTTCATTTGTTTGTATATGCATCCGTAGTTGACAATATCATTTGTATTTTTGAGTAATTAGAAAAGAACATTTATTTTTATTTATCTATATATTGATACAAATTGTATTTTATTGATATAAATTGAACAATACAAATAAAAATAATAAATTATGCTAATACGATTTCTAAATTATACAAATACAAATGTTATATTTATAAAACTTGAACCATACACATACAATTGATGCTTATAATAAATATAAATAATATATTTGATATACAAATGCTAATGATACATTTGCAATGAAGATACATTGTACATTTATATATTTTAGTCTCAAGAAAATATAATTATTCCATATACTTTTTTGAACATAAATACAATTGATAAATTGTATATATTTACGACTAAACTATTCAATTATAAATAATAGATTTATTTGAAATAAATAATATGATACAAATAAATATAAATTATAATATATATATATATATATATATATATATATATAATGTAAAAGGCAATGACAACAAAAAAGATGAAAAATAATACAAAAATAAGAAAAATGACAAAAATAATGAAACAAGAAAAAAAAGGGGAAAACAAAAATACAAAAAAAAATGTAAAGAAAAAAGAAATTAAACAAAAAAGAAAAAAATAAATGAAAAAAATGAGAAAGAAAAAAAATAGAAAATATAAGAAATGAGTAAAACAATAAATAGGAAAAAAATGAAAACAAAAAAAATGAAAAAGAAAAAAAAAGTAAATTAAGGGAAAAAAGAAAGAAAAAATAAAAAAGAAAAAGAAAAGAAAAAAATGGGAAAAGAAAAAAAAAGTCAAATAAAAGATAGAAAAAGAGAGAAAATCAAGGAGAGAGAGGCTATGGATTGTATTTAATTGTTAAGAGATGCTATGAATTGTAATTAATTGAAACTTAGGCTAAATGAGATAATTTGAAGCTTATGCTTGCTAACCCATGTAGGTCTCAAGCAAATATAATTAATTCATATATTTGTTTGTATACAAATACAAATGATAAATTGTATACGTTATATAGTATGATACAAATAAATATAAAGTATAAAAAATATATAAAATAAAATATAATGACAACAAAAAAGGTAAGAAAAAACACAAAAAAAGGGGGAAAAAAGACAAAAATGACGAAACAAGTATGAAAAAAGGGGAAACGAAAACAAAAAAAGAGAATGCAAAGAAAAAGGAAATAAAAACAAAAACGGAAAAAATAGATGAAAAAATGAGAAAGGAAAAAGAAAATATACAAAACATGTAAACAATAATAAGGAAAAAAAAAACAAAAACAAAAAAAATGAAAAAGAAAAAAATTAAATTAAAGAAAAAACTACAAAAGAGCAAAAAATGGAAAAGAAAAAAAACTGAAATTTTAAGCATAAGTGAGTGATCTCTGTGTTTAAATGGATACTCATATTTTACCCATTTTTTTCATATTTGTATGGGCTTTGAAAATGTGTTGATATCCATATTTACCCATTTGAAATATGATTGATCCAACTCAATAAATATGAATTAAATAGACTCCTTTCACAAATATGGGCTGAAATTGCCATCCCTGATACTGACTATAGCTTGCAAGCAGTGTCACTAGCCAACACTTAGGGGATTCCCATGTACCACACAAGATTTCCAACTAAACAAAAATCATGGCCACCAAGGCCTTTCCAAATCATTAAAACCATTTAAGCCAATTTAGGTTCCATTACTATATTATACAATGCAAAGTTTTCAATAATAATCAAACTATGTGACAAAATTATTCTCTTAGGCATTTTAACAAACATTTTGAGGGCATAAGATTTCCGAAAACAAAAACCATGTATCAATTTCCCATTTCCATGAAACCACAAGTTCAAACCACAATTATAACATGAAAACCATAAGAAAAATAAGGGAAAATATTTCCAACTAAGAAAAATCTAAACCCCCAACATATATTTCAAAACCCAAACATTACTATAGTAATACCTTGAAAACCATCCATTAAAACATGTTTTTTGTTGAAATAAAAATAAGAGAGGAGTAATATGCCGTAGACAACAAGGAAGCCAGAAAGAAACCATCCCTTTAGACCCTTAATTGATTTCCTTGAAGAAAACCCTAGCCTTTCTTGAACCAAGAGCTTGAGAGAGATTTGATAGTGTTTAGAGAATGTTTTGAATGGGAATAATAGGTTAATGAAGACTCCCAATGTGCTTTATGTTGTCCAGAATACCCCCAACTTAAATTATAAAAATCAACACAAGAGGGTATGGTTGGACCCCTCAATCGTATCAATATCATACGAGTGGTTCCCTCCACTTATAAATTAATTGAAAAGTTAGACACCATATTCTGTCCAACAAATAACTCTAAGGCCCCAACTCG